>NC_088419.1:1639689-1642189 GCF_034236695.1 Oncorhynchus nerka
ATGTCTTGTCATCTCTCTAGCGACTGAAACAGGATGTCTTGTCATCTCTCTAGCGACTGAAACAGGATGTCTTGTCATCTCTCTAGCGACTGAAACAGGATGTCTTGTCATCTCTCTAGTGACTGAAACAGGATGTCTTGTCATCTCTCTAGTGACTGAAACAGGATGTCTTGTCAGCGCTCTAGTGACTGAAACTGGATGTCTTGTCATCTCTCTAGTGACTGAAACAGGATGTCTTGTCATCTCTCTAGTGACTGAAACAGGATGTCTTGTCAGCTCTCTAGTGACTGAAACAGGATGTCTTGTCATCTCTCTAGTGACTGAAACAGGATGTCTTGTCATCTCTCTAGCGACTGAAACAGGATGTCTTGTCAGCGCTCTAGTGACTGAAACAGGATGTCTTGTCATCTCTCTAGTGACTGAAACAGGATGTCTTGTCATCTCTCTAGTGACTGAAACAGGATGTCTTGTCATCTCTCTAGTGACTGAAACAGGATGTCTTGTCAGCGCTCTAGTGACTGAAACAGGATGTCTTGTCAGCTCTCTAGCGACTGAATAGATAATGCTACACTACTAGAGGAACTAATTCCTCCCCTCCCCTCCTCTCCTTCTCTCCTCCTCCTCTCCCCTCCTCCCCTCCTCTTCCTCTCCTCTTCTCCTCCTCTCCCCTCCTCCCCTCCTCTGCTTCTCCCTCCTCCCCTCCTCTTCCTCCCCTCCTCTTCTCCCCTCCTCCCCTCCTCTTCCTCTCCCTTTCTCCTCTACCCTCCTCCTCCTCTCCCCTCCCCCTCATCCCCTCCTCTTCCTCTCCCCTTCATCCTCATCTCCTCGTCTCCCATCCTCCCCTCCACCCTCCTCTCCTCCTCTTCCTGCCCTTCCTTCTTCCTCTCCTCCTCTCCTCCTGTCCTCTTCCTCCCCTCCCCTTCTCCTCTCCTCTCCTCTCCTCTCCCCCCCCCTCCTCCCCTCCTCTTCCTCCATTTCCACCTCCCCTCCAACCTCCTCCCCTCCTCTTCCTTGCCTTCCTTCTCCTATCCTCCTCTCCCGTCCTCTTCCTCCCCTCCTCTCCTCCTCTTCCTGCCCTTCCTTCTCGTCTCCTTCTCCCCTCCTCTTCATCTACCCTTCCTTCTCCTCTCCTCCTCTCCCGTCCTCTTCCTCCCCTCCTCTCCTCCTCTCCCCTCTCCCGTCCTCTTCCTCCCCTCCTCTCTCCTCCTCTCCTCCCCTCCTCTTCCTCTACCCTTCCTTCTCCTCTCCTCCTCTCCCGTCCTCTTCCTCCCCTCCTCTCCTCCCCTCCTCTCCTCCTCCCCTCCCATCTCCTCCCCTCCTCTTCCACTACCCTTCCTTCTCCTCTCCTCCTCTCATCCAGAAGGCTTCACTAATCAAAGCTCACTCAGTTTCCCTTTCAGCCCCACCCAGAAGAAGGTGGAACTCTTCTTTTTTCCGTCTTTCCATCAGCAACTATCGTCTGCTGTCACTGTAGATGTTGTTGTCGATGTTGTTGTGTTGTGTCTCTGTCTGTATTCAGGCCTGGGGAAATAGGACGTCTCGTATCAACGCCTCCCTCCAATAACACACTTCATATTAACGCCTCATTGTGCTACTGATTCAACTAGAGCAGTTAGAAGAGGATGAATCCATAATTAATATTTTATGACAGAGATATTCAAAATACTCCCCTTTTCCTCTCTTCATTGTGTGTGAGAGAGATGCTCCAATTTAATGACGGGCTCCTCGCTCTGCTCTTCTGACTACGGTTGTTTTCCTCTTTTCACTCGTTCTCGTATCGGAGGGGAAAACTAAACTGGGACAGAACGACAGAATGAAAGAAAATACAGCTCTGTCTCATCTCGGGAGAGTTGCTTTCTAAAAGAGTAGTTTGTGGTTTTTTGCTGACAAATGTTTTTTACACTTTGCTTCTCTCAAACTGTGTTTCCTTCGTTTTTTATTTTATTTATAGCCACGGTTCAATTCCAGCACAGCAGAATTAAATTATATTTATAAAGTACTGAATTACTAGGTCTATACTCTAACTTATAATATAAAGTACTGAATTACTAGGTCTATACTCTAACTTATAATATAAAGTACTGAATTACTAGGTCTATACTCTAACTTATAATATAAAGTACTGAATTACTAGGTCTATACTCTAACTTATAATATAAAGTACTGAATTACTAGGTCTATACTCTAACTTATAATATAAAGTACTGAATTACTAGGTCTATACTCTAACTTATAATATAAAGTACTGAATTACTAGGTCTATACTCTTAACTATTATAGTTACCTTATATTATTATTATTATATTACTATACCAGAACATATACTGTATTATAAATGCTACTTGAAATGCCTCTGTTCCATTGGGAAACAACGGATATAAACTGAGTGGACAAAAAATTAGGAACATCTGCTCTTTCCATGACATAACCAGACCAGGTGAATCCAGGTGAAAGATATGATCTCTTATTGATGTCACTTTGTTAAATCCACTTCAATCAG
>NC_088419.1:1647189-1684689 GCF_034236695.1 Oncorhynchus nerka
CCACATCCTATCCAGAGACAGGGAGATACCACATCCTATCCAGAGACAGAGAGAGACCACATCCCATCTAGAGACAGGGAGAGACCACATCCCATCTAGAGACAGGGAGAGACCACATCCCATCTAGAGACAGGGAGAGACCACATCCCATCTAGAGACAGGGAGAGACCACATCCCATCTAGAGACAGGGAGAGACCACATACCATCTAGAGACAGGGAGAGACCACATCCCATCTAGAGACAGGGAGAGACCACATCCCATCTAGAGACAGGGAGAGACCACATCCCATCTAGAGACAGGGAGAGACCACATCCCATAGAGAACAGGGTTCTATTTGACCAGGGCCTATAGAGAACAGGGTTCTATTTGACCAGGGCCTATAGAGAACAGGGTTCTATTTGACCAGGGTCCATAGAGAACAGGATTCCATTTGACCAGGGCCTATAGAGAACAGGGTTCTATTTGACCAGGACCTATAGAGAACAGGGTTCCATTTGACCAGGGTCTATAGAGAACAGGGTTCTATTTGACCAGGGTCTATAGAGAAGATGATTCTATTTGACCATGGCCTAGAGAGAACAGGGTTCTATTTGACCAGGGTCTATAGATAACAGGGTTCCATTTGACCAGGGCCTATAGAGAACAAGGTTCCATTTGACCAGGGCTTATAGAGAACAGGGTTCTATTTGTCCAGGGTCTATAGAGAACAGGGTTATATTTGACCAGGGTCTATAGAGAAAGGGGTTCCATTTGACCAGGGCCTATATAGAACAGGGTTCTATTTGACCAGGGCCTATAGAGAACCGGGTTCTATTTGACCAGAACCTATAAAGTACAGGGTTCCATTTGACCAGGGCCTATAGAGAACAGGGTTCTATTTGACCAGGGTCTATAGAGAACAGGATTCCATTTGACCAGGCCCTATAGAGAACAGGGTTCTATTTGACCAGGGCCTATAGAGAACAGGGTTCCATTTGACCAGGGCCTATTACATTTACATTTACATTTAAGTCATTTAGCAGACGCTCTTATCCAGAGCGACTTACAAATTGGTGCTTTCACCTTATGACATCCAGTGGAACAGCCACTTTACAATAGTGCATCTAGGTCTTTTAAGGGGGGGGGGAGAAGGATTACTTTATCCTATCCTAGGTATTCCTTAAAGAGGTGGGGTTTCAGGTGTCTCCGGAAGGTGGTGATTGACTCCGCTGTCCTGGCGTCGTGAGGGAGTTTGGGGTTGTTCCACCATTGGGGGCCAGAGCAGCGAACAGTTTTGACTGGGCTGAGCGGGAACTGTACTTCCTCAGTGGTAGGGAGGCGAGCAGGCCAGAGGTGGATGAACGCAGTGCCCTTGTTTGGGTGTAGGGCCTGATCAGAGCCTGGAGGTAGTGAGGTGCCGTTCCCCTCACAGCTCCGTAGGCAAGCACCATGGTCTTGTAGCGGATGCGAGCTTCAACTGGAAGCCAGTGGAGAGAGCGGAGGAGCGGGGTGACGTGAGAGAACTTGGGAAGGTTGAACACCAGACGGGCTGCGGCGTTCTGGATGAGTTGTAGGGGTTTAATGGCACAGGCAGGGAGCCCAGCCAACAGCGAGTTGCAGTAATCCAGACGGGAGATGACAAGTGCCTGGATTAGGACCTGCGCCGCTTCCTGTGTGAGGCAGGGTCGTACTCTGCAGCCTATAGAGAACAGGGTTCCATTTGATCAGAGTCTATAGAGAACAGGGTTCCATTTGACCAAGGCCTATAGAGAACAGGGTTCTATGTGACCAGAGCCTATAGAGAACAGGGTTCCATTTGACCAGGGCCTAGAGAGAACAGGGTTCCATTTGACCAGGGCCTAGAGAGAACAGGGTTCCATTTGACCAGGGTCTATAGAGATCAGGATTCCCTTTGACCAGGGCCTATAGAGAACCGGATTCCCTTTGACCAGGGCCTATAGAGAACAGGGTTCTATTTGACCAGGGCCTATAGAGAACAGGGTTCCATTTGACCAGGGCCTATAGAGAACAGGGTTCCATTTGACCAGGGCGTATAGAGAACAGGGTTCCATTTGACCAGGGCCTAGAGAGAACAGGGTTCTATTTGACCAGGGTCTATAGAGAACAGGGTTCCATTTGACCAGGGCCTATAGAGAATAGGGTTCTATTTGTCCAGGGTCTATAGAGAACAGGGTTATATTTTACCAGGGTCTATAGAGAAAGGGGTTCCATTTGACCAGGGCCTATATAGAACAGGGTTCTATTTGACCAGGGCCTATAGAGAACAGGGTTCTATTTGACCAGAGCCTATAGAGAACAGGGTTCTATGTGACCAGAGCCTATAGAGAACAGGGTTATATTTGACCAGAGCCTATAGAGAACAGGGTTCTATTTGACCAGGGCCTATAGAGAACAGGGTTCCATTTGACCAGGGCCTATAGAGAAAGGGGTTCCATTTGACCATGGCCTATAGAGAAAGGGTTTCCATTTGACCAGGGCCTATAGAGAACAGGGTTCCATTTGACCAGGGCCTATAGAGAACAGGTTTCTATTTGTCCAGGGTCTATAGAGAACAGGGTTATATTTGACCAGGGTCTATAGAGAATGGGGTTCCATTTGACCAGGGCCTATATAGAACAGGGTTCTATTTGACCAGAGCCTATAGAGAACAGGGTTCTATTTGACCAGGGCCTATAGAGAACAGGGTTCTATTTGACCAGGGCCTATAGAGAACAGGGTTCTATTTGACCAGAGCCTAGAGAGAACAGGGTTCTATTTGACCAGAGCCTATAGAGAACAGGGTTCTATTTGACCAGAGCCTATAGAGAACAGGGTTCCATTTGACCAGAGCCTATAGAGAACAGGGTTCCATTTGACCAGGGCCTATAGAAAACAGGGTTCCATTTGACCAGGGCCTATAGAGAACACGGTTCTATTTGACCAGAGCCTATAGAGAACAGGGTTCTATGTGACCAGAGCCTATAGAGAACAGGGTTCCATTTGACCAGAGCCTATAGAGAACAGGGTTTCATTTCACCAGGGCCTATAGAGAACAGGGTTCTATTTGACCAGAGCCTATAGAGAACAGGGTTATATTTGACCAGGGTCTATAGAGAAAGGGGTTCCATTTGACCAGGGCCTATAGAGATCGGGGTTCTATTTGACCAGGGTCTATAGAGAAGAGGATTCTATTTGTCCAGGGTCTATAGAGAACAGGGTTCTATTTGACCAGGGTCTATAGAGAAATGGGTTCCATTTGACCAGGGCCTATATAGAACATGGTTCTATTTGACCAGGGCCTATAGAGAACAGGGTTCCATTTGACCAGGGCCTATAGAGAACAGGGTTATATTTGACCAGAGCCTATAGAGAACAGGGTTCTATTTGTCCAGGGTCTATAGAGAACAGGGTTCTATTTGACCAGAGCCTATAGAGAACAGGGCTCTATTTGAGTTTGAGTTTGAGTTTATTTTTTATTTTTACAGGGACAGTGCACATTAATCAACGTTTCAGTAAAAGTGCCGGTTTTAGCCAGCCGGCTAATTTTCAACCGCAGTCCCTGGGCAGGTTATTAAAAACAATTACAATATAGACAATAGCACCATAGAACAAGCAAGACATAGCAACATAGGACAAGCAAGACATAGCATACAGACAGAGCAACATAGGACAAGCAAGACGTAGCATACAGACAGAGCAACATAGGACAAGCAAGACGTAGCATACAGACAGAGCAACATAGGACAAGCAAGACGTAGCATACAGACAGAGCAACATAGGACAAGCAAGACGTAGCATACAGACAGAGCAACATAGGACAAGCAAGACGTAGCATACAGACAGAGCAACATAGAACAAGCAAGACGTAGCATACAGACAGAGCAACATAGAACAAGCAAGACGTAGCATACAGACAGAGCAACATAGGACAAGCAAGACGTAGCATACAGACAGAACAAAAAGCAGCAAGACAAAATTCATAAAAGCAACAAAGTGTTTCCACACCTCACAAGCTACAGACAACAGACAACATGGAAAGCGGCAACACACAGCTAGGGACCATGTTCACAAATCTGATTGACCTTTAGCCATGTCTTCAAGCATTTTGTGAAAGTGTGATATGTGGTGCAGTTATGTGTGTCTGATGGCAGTGTATTCCAGACATGGGAAGCTCTCACAGAGAATGCAGATTTACTAAAGGTGCTTTTCCTTAGGGGAACTATACAGTCACCTCTCATGGCAGACCTTGTGGATCTGCTGCCATATGTTTGGGTTTTCTGTTTAACAAAAATATTGAGTGGAGGGGGAGGAGCCAGGCCATTAAGGATCTTGAATACAAGACATGCGTCGGTGTATTGCACAAGATTTTCCCAACTCAAGAGCTCATGCTTTCTAAGGATGTGACAATGATGATGGCTATTGGGCTTCCTATCAAGCACTTTGAGAGCCTGTTTGTAGACAGACTGAATAGGTTTTAATGTTGTACAGCAAGCTTGGGCCCAACTAGTCAAGCAGTATGTTAAGTGGGGGAGTATCATAGTTTCGAAGTACAGTTTTGCTACCTCTGTAGTCAAACAATTTCGTATAAATCGGAAATTAGCTAGGTTGAATTTGGTTATTTGAATGACCTTTTTCACATGCTTTTTAAAAGAGAGGTTGGAATCAAGTATGATGCCAAGGTACTTAAAATCGGATACCACCTGGAGCTTCCCCCCTGACACACAGACATCTGGCTCAGTAGCATCTGTTGCCCTCTTTGTGAAGAACATGCAAACAGTTTTTTTCACATTGAGATGCAAACACGAGTCACTGAGCCACTTTGTAACCTGGACCATTACAGTAGTGAGTTGTTGTGCAGCTTGTTGTTTGCTCTTTGCACATATATCACTGTATCATCTGCATACATTTGAACTTCAGACCCAGTACAGACAGAAGGCAGATCATTAATGTACAGGCTGAACAGGAGGGGCCCCAGTATTGACCCTTGGGGCACGCCCACATCATAGCTACGAGTGGGCGACAGCTCATTGCTCACTCTGACACACTGAGTTCTGCCTTCAAGGTATGATTTCATCCATCTCAAGGCATCAGGGGAAAAGTTGAACTTGGACAATTTTGTGAAGAGAATCTCATGGTTAACAGTATCAAAAACCTTCCTTAGGTCCAGAAACACAGCCCCAACAGCACCCCCTTTGTCCATCTTGGACTTCACATTTTCCAGAAGAAAGCAGTTGGCCGTTTCTGTGGAGTGTTTCGCTCTGAAGCCAAACTGCATGGAGTGTAATGTGAAGGGGCTGTTGTTGAGGTGGGCAATCAGTTGTTCTGCTACACACTTTTCAACAACCTTTGACACCACAGGCAGTATACTAATGGGCCTGTAGTTACTCACGTCAGCAGGGTCGCCTGATTTAAAGATGGCCGTTATTATGGCCGACTTCCATACCCTTGGAAAAACACCGAGACCAATAGATGTGTTGGTGACCTTAGTAATGGGGCCAATGAGTGACTCTTTGTAGTTTTTAAGAAAGGTAGAGTCCATCCCAAACACATCTTTGGCTTTAGAGTTCTTTAGTGAGCTAATCACCTTGTTCACCTTTGACTCAGAAACCTCCCTTATGATGAAGACAGGTTGAGTGTCATTCACTAGCACTGAGCCCAAGAAATCAGTGGAGGGGTTCTGTGTCAGTAACCTGACAGAGTCAATAAAGTAGGAATTGAAGGCTGTTGCTATTTCAACTGCATCCTCTGTTAGATTGTTATTCACCATGATTTCTAGTCTTTTTGCAGTGTTACTATGGTCTTTCCCTGTTAACTTTTTTAGATTCTCCCATATCAATTTAGAATTTCCCTTTGCTTCACCAATTATGTTAATAAAAAAGTTTGCCTTGGCCTGTCTGATTTCTTTCATCACCTTATTTCTCAACATGGTAAACCTACGTCTGTCATGCTCTAATTTAGATTTTAGGGCTATTTTTAGAGCATAATCTCGTTCTTTCATCAATTTCCAGATTCCTCCATTTAGCCAAGGAAGAGTGCTCTTTTGGCCAGGTTTGGATTTGATTTTCTTTAGGAAGCCATTTATTGTAGTCTGGATTGTGGATAGAAAAACCTGACTATCAGCTTCCACGTCTGTATAGGACAAGAGATCATTCCAGTTTATTCCCTTAATTGCTTTTTCAAAATAGTTTAATTCACTCCTAGGTATTCTGAGTTGATCCGGCTTTCTAACAGTAGAGAGGTTAAACCTGCTCTTAGACAGCTTTCTGGCTGTAAATGTCAGATTATGATCAGACAGCCCAGTAACCATATTGAATGATTTAGTCACTCTCTCTGGTTTATTACTGAACACCAAATCCATCTTTGTTTTAGAGCAACAAGTCACCCTGGTTGGCCCTTTAACTAGCTGTGTAAGGTCAAACGTATTAGTGATCCGTTTGAGCGTTTTCCTACAACACTTGTCTTCAGAATTAATGTTAAAATCTCCCATTAAGATGACCTCTTTCCCAAAATCACATTCCCTAAGCATGGTATTAAACTGATCAAAAAACACACTTTTGGTGGAAGGTGGCCTATACATTCCAATGAGGGTAAAAGACATTTGGGGAGACAGTGTAACGTTCAGGCCGATACATTCTAGTTCATTATCACATGACCACTCAATTTGTTTACATCGGATATGTTCTTTAATGTAAATCATCACACCCCCTCCTCTTCCTTCAATCCTGTCTCTCCTGAAAACATTGTAGCCAGGCACAATCAAAGCAGCACATGGAGAGTGTTGATGGAGCCATGTCTCTGAGAGGCAGAGAAAGTCAAGGTTGGAGTCTGTGAGTAGATGTTGAATTTGATCACTTTTTGGAATGACACTACGAATGTTCAAGTGCCCCCCTAGTAGTCCCTTGGGCTTGGCTCGTGGGTCCCAGATGACTCGAGAGGGATTGACACATTAAAAAAAGTTACATTTTCTGTGTTTTCTGACGGCTGGGTTTAGGCCGTTTTGTCCAGGGTCTATAGAGAACAGGGTTATATTTGACCAGGGTCTATAGAGAACAGGGTTCTATTTGACCAGGGCCTATAGAGAACAGGGTTATATTTGACCAGGGTCTATAGAGAACAGGGTTCTATTTGACCAGAGCCTAGAGAGAACAGGGTTCTATTTGACCAGGGCCTATAGAGAACAGGGTTATATTTGACCAGGGCCTATAGAGAACAGGGTTCTATTTGACCAGAGCCTAGAGAGAACAGGGTTATATTTGACCAGAGCCTATAGAGAACAGGGTTATATTTGACCAGGGTCTATAGAGAACAGGGTTATATTTGACCAGGGCCTATAGAGAACAGGGTTATATTTGACCAGGGTCTATAGAGAACAGGGTTCTATTTGACCAGGGCCTATAGAGAACAGGGTTCTATTTGACCAGAGCCTAGAGAGAACAGGGTTATATTTGACCAGAGCCTAGAGAGAACAGGGTTATATTTGACCAGAGCCTATAGAGAACAGGGTTATATTTGACCAGGGTCTATAGAGAACAGGGTTATATTTGACCAGGGCCTATAGAGAACAGGGTTATATTTGACCAGGGTCTATAGAGAACAGGGTTCTATTTGACCAGAGCCTAGAGAGAACAGGGTTATATTTGACCAGGGCCTATAGAGAACAGGGTTCTATTTGACCAGAGCCTAGAGAGAACAGGGTTATATTTGACCAGAGCCTATAGAGAACAGGGTTATATTTGACCAGGGTCTATAGAGAACAGGGTTATATTTGACCAGGGCCTATAGAGAACAGGGTTATATTTGACCAGGGTCTATAGAGAACAGGGTTCTATTTGACCAGGGCCTATAGAGAACAGGGTTCTATTTGACCAGAGCCTAGAGAGAACAGGGTTATATTTGACCAGAGCCTATAGAGAACAGGGTTATATTTGACCAGGGTCTATAGAGAACAGGGTTATATTTGACCAGGGCCTATAGAGAACAGGGTTATATTTGACCAGGGTCTATAGAGAACAGGGTTATATTTGACCAGGGTCTATAGAGAACAGGGTTCTATTTGACCAGGGTCTATAGAGAACAGGGTTATATTTGTCCAGGGTCTATAGAGAACAGGGTTATATTTGACCAGGGTCTATAGAGAACAGGGTTATATTTGACCAGGGCCTATAGAGAACAGGGTTATATTTGTCCAGGGTCTATAGAGAACAGGGTTATATTTGACCAGGGTCTATAGAGAACAGGGTTCTATTTGACCAGGGCCTATAGAGAACAGGGTTATATTTGTCCAGGGTCTATAGAGAACAGGGTTATATTTGTCCAGGGTCTATAGAGAACAGGGTTATATTTGACCAGGGTCTATAGAGAACAGGGTTATATTTGACCAGGGCCTATAGAGAACAGGGTTCTATTTGACCAGGGCCTATAGAGAACAGGGTTATATTTGACCAGGGTCTATAGAGAACAGGGTTATATTTGACCAGGGTCTATAGAGAACAGGGTTATATTTGTCCAGGGTCTATAGAGAACAGGGTTATATTTGTCCAGGGTCTATAGAGAACAGGGTTATATTTGACCAGGGCCTATAGAGAACAGGGTTCTATTTGACCAGGGCCTATAGAGAACAGGGTTATATTTGACCAGGGTCTATAGAGAACAGGGTTCTATTTGACCAGGGTCTATAGAGAACAGGGTTCTATTTGACCAGGGCCTATAGAGAACAGGGTTCCAATTGACCAGGGCCTATAGAGAACAGGGTTCTATGTGACCAGAGCCTATAGAGAACAGGGTTCTATTTGACCAGAGCCTAGAGAGAACAGGGTTCCATTTGACCAGGGCCTATAGAGAACAGGGTTCTATTTGACCAGGGCCTATAGAGATCTGGTTAAAAATAGTGCACTGTACAGGAAACAGGCTGCCTTTTGGGACCTAAGATATTCAGATGCTCTGCTATGTCATAATGTGCACCACAAATGTTTTGAAGGACAACGTTTCACAATCAAATGGATGTTCGCTGAGGGACCGTTCAAACTCTCTGACTGACTCCAGTTTTCTGAAGAGACTCTGTCTAGGAGGCCTGTGGTCAACTCTAGTCATGCTCCCGCCCGCAAGCATTCAGTCACACACAATCTAGGGTTCAAGGTTCAACCCAACAACAAAAACCCTTCATCTCATGTGCTTGCTGCGTTAGGGTTTGTGTTCTGTCCTACAGCCTGCTGTGCTGCCAGTGTCCCACAGCCCACTGTGCTGCCAGTGTCCCACAGCCCACTGTGCTGCCAGTGTCCTACAGCCTGCTGTGCTGCCAGTGTCCTACAGCCTGCTGTGCTGCCAGTGTCCTACAGCCTGCTGTGCTGCCAGTGTCCTACAGCCCGCTGTGCTACCAGTGTCCTACAGCCCACTGTGCTACCAGTGTCCTACAGCCTGCTGTGCTGCCAGTGTGCTACAGCCCACTGTGCTGCCAGTGTCCTACAGCCCACTGTGCTACCAGTGTCCTATAGCCCGCTGTGCTACCAGTGTCCTACAGCCCACTGTGCTACCAGTGTCCTACGGCCTGCTGTGCTGCCAGTGTCCTACAGCCTGCTGTGCTGCCAGTGTCCCACAGCCCACTGTGCTACCAGTGTCCTACAGCCCACTGTGCTACCAGTGTCCTACAGCCTGCTGTGCTGCCAGTGTCCTACAGCCTGCTGTGCTGCCAGTGTCCTACAGCCTGCTGTGCTGCCAGTGTCCTACAGCCTGCTGTGCTGCCAGTGTCCTACAGCCTGCTGTGCTGCCAGTGTCCTACGTCCCACTGTGCTGCCAGTGTCCTACAGCCAGCTGTGCTGCCAGTGTCCTACAGCCCACTGTGCTGCCAGTGTCCTACAGCCCGCTGTGCTGCCAGTGTCCTACAGCCCACTGTGCTGCCAGTGTCCTACAGCCTGCTGTGCTGCCAGTGTCCTACAGCCCACTGTGCTGCCAGTGTCCTACAGCCCGCTGTGCTGCCAGTGTCCTACAGCCCGCTGTGCTGCCAGTGTCCTTCGTCCCACTGTGCTGCCAGTGTCCTACAGCCTGCTGTGCTGCCAGTGTCCTACGTCCCACTGTGCTGCCAGTGTCCTACGTCCCACTGTGCTGCCAGTGTCCTACAGCCTGCTGTGCTGCCAGTGTCCTACGTCCCACTGTGCTGCCAGTGTCCTACAGCCTGCTGTGCTGCCAGTGTCCTACGTCCCACTGTGCTGCCAGTGTCCTACAGCCTGCTGTGCTGCCAGTGTCCTACGTCCCACTGTGCTGCCAGTGTCCTACATCCTGCTGTGCTGCCAGTGTCCTACGTCCCACTGTGCTGCCAGTGTCCTACAGCCTGCTGTGCTGCCAGTGTCCTACAGCCTGCTGTGCTGCCAGTGTCCTATGTCCCACTGTGCTGCCAATGTCCTACAGCCCGCTGTGCTGCCAGTGTCCTACGTCCCACTGTGCTGCCAGTGTCCTACAGCCCACTGTGCTACCAGTGTCCTACGTCCCACTGTGCTGCCAGTGTCCTACAGCCCACTGTGCTGCCAGTGTCCTACAGCCCACTGTGCTACCAGTGTCCTACAGCCCACTGTGCTGCCAGTGTCCTACAGCCTGTTGTGCTGCCAGTGTCCTACAGCCTGCTGTGCTGCCAGTGTCCTACAGCCTGCTGTGCTGCCAGTGTCCTACAGCCCGCTGTGCTGCCAGTGTCCTACAGCCCGCTGTGCTACCAGTGTCCTACAGCCTGCTGTGCTGCCAGTGTCCTACAGCCTGCTGTGCTGCCAGTGTCCTACAGCCTGCTGTGCTGCCAGTGTCCTACAGCCCGCTGTGCTGCCAGTGTCCTACAGCCCACTGTGCTGCCAGTGTCCTACAGCCCGCTGTGCTGCCAGTGTCCTACAGCCTGCTGTGCTGCCAGTGTCCTACAGCCTGCTGTGCTGCCAGTGTCCTACAGCCTGCTGTGCTACCAGTGTCTGTCCAGATGAACCATGCTGGGTTACGTTCAGTCTGTTTCTCTGAGTTGCAGTGTGTAAGTCAGTCTGCTCTAGTGTGACTCATTGCTGACCAGTAGCTTCCTGCTCTAACTGTAATTACAGACGGATGACAGGGCTGGGATGAGCTGGTACTCTTACTGGACCATACTGCTGATGTCAGCTACACTTAATAACTCATCTAACAGAGGGGGAGACGTTGGAAAGAATTAACCAAAAAACAGAGCAAACTAGAATGCTATTTGGCCATAAACAGAGAGGACACAGTGGCAGAATACCTGACCACTCTGACTGACCCTAAACAGAGAGGACACAGTGGCAGAATACCTGACCACTCTGACTGACCCTAAACAGAGAGGACACAGTGGCAGAATACCTGACCACTCTGACTGACCTTAAACAGAGAGTACACAGTGGCAGAATACCTGACCACTGTGACTGACCCAAACCTAAGGAACAATTTGACTGTTTACAGACTCATTGAACACAATCTATGACCATATAAGAGACACATATTTCCCTCAGATTATACAGAGCCGCAATGAATTGGAAAACCCAACCCAATGTTGATAAAGTCCCATATCTACTGGGTGAAATACCACAGTCTGCCACCACAGCAGCAAGATTTGTGACCTGTTGCCACAAGAAAAGGGCAACCAGTGAAGAACAAACACCATTGTAAATACAACCCATATTTATGCTTATTTATTTTCCATTTTGTACTTTAACTATTTGCACATCTTTACAACACTGTATATAGACATAATATGACATTTGAAATGTCTTTATTCTCTTGGAACTTCTGTGAGGGTAATGTTTACTGTTCATTTTTGTTGTTTATTTCACTTTGTATGTTATCTACTTTACTTGCTTTGGCAATGTTAACATAGTATGTTTCCCATGCCAATAAAGCCCGTAAAATGAAAGAGAGGGAGAGAGAGAGAGAGAGAAAAAGAGAGAGGGGGAGAGAGAGAGAGAGAGAGAGAGAGAGAGAGAGAGAGAGAGAGAGAGAGAGAGAGAGAGAGAGAGAAAAACATTTTTTAAAGCATTTATTTTTCCCAAATACTTATATGATTAAAACAAACGTTATATAATTTAACAGACTAGAAAGTTCAAATCAAGCACCATCCATTGACCCCCCCCCCCCCCCCCAACCGGGCTCGACCCCCCAACTGGTCTCGACACCCCAACCGTCCTCGACCCCCACAACCGTCCTCGATCCCCCCCAACCGGCCTCAACCCAGCCCAACTGGCCTGGATCCCCCTCAACCGGCCTCAACCCAGTCCAACCGTCCTCAACCCAGCCCAACTGGCCTGGATCCCCCAACCGGTCTCAACCCAGCCCAACTGGCCTGGATCCCCCAACCGGCCTCAACCCAGCCCAACCGTCCTCGACCCCCACAACCGTCCTCGATCCCCCAACCGGCCTCAACCCCCCAACCGTCCTCGACCCCCCCGCCCCCAACCGGCCTGGACCCCTGAACCGGCCTGGACCCCCAACCGGCCTCAACCCAGCCCAACTGGCCTGGATATCCCCAACCAGCCTCAACCCAGCCCAACCGTCCTCTACCCCCACAACCGTCCTCGATCCCCCTACCGGCCTCAACCCAGCCCAACTGGCATGGATCCCCCCAACCGAACTCAACCCAGCCCAACTGGCCTCGACCACCCAACCAGCCTGGACCCCCAACCGGCCTCGACCCCCCAACAGTACTCGATCCCCCAACCGGCCTCGACCACCCCCTACCGGCCTCAACCCAGCCCAACTGGCATGGATTCCCCCCAACCGGCCTCAACCCAGCCCAACTGTCCTCGACCCCCACAACCGTCCTCGATCCCCCAACCGGCCTCAACCCAGCGCAACCGTCCTCGACCCCCACAACCTTCCTCGATCTCCCCCAACCGGCCTCAACCCAGCGCGACCGTCCTCGACCCCCACAACCGTCCTCGATCTCCCCCAACCGAACTCAACCCAGCCCAACTGGCCTCGACCACCCAACCAGCCTGGACCCCCAACCGGCCTCGACCCCCCCAACCGTCCTCGATCCCCCAACCGGCCTCGACCCCCCAACCGGCCTCAACCCTCCCCAACCCGCCTCGTCCGTCCCCCCAACCGGCCTCGACCCCCAACCGGTCTCGACCCCCCAACCGTCCTCGACCCCCAACCGGCCTCGACTCCCCCCCAACCGGCCTCGACCCCGAACCGGCCTGGACCCCCCAACCGGCCTATACCGCCCAACCGGCCCCGATGAGGCTCATCATGGGTCTGGGCTAGTATTCCCACCCAGCCTTTGTGTCTCTTGAACCCCCCCCCACCAGCGGTTGGTGTATCCTTTCAACCAAATCTCCTGGTGTTTGTGATTCAACACCCTCAGTGGCTGCCGAGGTCTGTCGGTCACCACCGTGTCCGCGTGTGGCAACCTCTTCAGTACCTGCAAACTGAGACGAGGATATCGGTCTGTGATATCGCAAGGTGGGAGTCATCGGGTCAGTTGCGAGACTGACACCATTAGTGACATTGTAAGGGGTGACAGTCCCCCCCCAAAGTGGAAGGTGTGTCATCGGAAACAGAGTACGCAGCGCATAGCCGCAGTGCTTGCTGTAGTGTCAAAAGGCTAAGAGAATTAATCTCAACTACCGTATTGCACAACTGCAAGGAGGAGGGAAGTTGCTCATTCACACAGAATGGCCAATCAGGTTTGCTGATTAAATGTGTTGCGATATCGTAATATCTCCTTGGATCGGATTCTGCACCAAGAGGTCTCGAAACATATTTTTCCCAAAGGTTCCTTTCCACAGATACCCCTCGTGGATGACAGCAGTTGCAACTAGCATTAGGGGAAGACAGTCAGTGGAGAAGGCACTGTAGCCTGTAACGATACCTGGTTCCCCGTCTAGTCCTTGCCATGGGTGTTAATTCCTGCGGACCTGGTGTCCGGTAATTCCCCGTCTAGTCCTTGCTATGGGTGTTAATTCCTGCGGACCTGGTGTCCGGTAATTCCCCGTCTAGTCCTTGCTATGGGTGTTAATTCCTGCGGACCTGGTGTCCGGTAATTCCCCGTCTAGTCCTTGCTATGGGTGTTAATTCCTGCGGACCTGGTGTCCGGTAATTCCCCGTCTAGTCCTTGCTATGGGTGTTAATTCCTGCGGACCTGGTGTCCGGTAATTCCCCGTCTAGTCCTTTCTCAGGGTGTTAATTCCTGCGGACCTGGTGTCCGGTAATTCCCCGTCTAGTCCTTGTGACTTATCTTTTACCCTTTTCTCAAATGTTTCTCGCTTTAGTTCTTCACGTAGTGGAACTTCTGGTCTACGTTTTGATCGTCCTTTAACCTGTTTTTACCCTTGTGCTCTGACACTTTGTGTGAACATAGCGGACAGGTCGATTGTAGCGGTAGTCGTGGCGACGTACTTTACCGTTACATTTACTCCACTGCGGTGGTTATTGGTTTCGTGGTAGAAACCGTTGTTGTGCGTCATCTCTCAATGCTCCAATACCTGATAATGCACCCTCTAACTGGAGTGAGTGCTCCTGGTCAAACTTCCAAACCGAGTGGTCAGGGCTCTTAGCGTTGTGAGCTTTTGATGCCTCAAAAGCTGTGCATGCAAGCTCTCTGAGTTGTAAGATAGTCAAGCCAACATGGGCTGCGGGGCCCAAGTAGGTAATGAAGGTGGGATACATTTGTTTGAAAGGTAACAGATCTTTCATTCCTGTTTCAGTGAGTTCGCCAAAGGAAGCTGAACAAAGCCTATGATAGTAGGCTTGTGGGTGTTCATTCCGAGCTTGTTTGACAGTGTTAGCCAGTGAGCTATTGTGTTTTGTGATGGCAAGTTTAGCGTAGTCATTTAACATGTGTCACTGTTGTAGACGAATGAACCATCCAATGCGTCGTCTATGTCAGTTACGAACGTCTCAGTATTATTTGGCTGACCTGGAACGGGGTCAAAAGTGAAGAAATTCTTGACGAGTATGTCAAGGTGTTCCATGCCAAGCGGGAAGAGAGGGTTTGTTCGTCCTTCTGGGGAAATTGGGGCCGAAAGGCCAAGAGGAGAAGCCAAGCTTTGGCTTTGTTGTCCAAGAGGTGCCATATTACTCAGTGCCTAATAGCCAAGAGGAGAAGACTGAGGGACACATGAGGGAGGCAAAGTCTGAAACCTATCGTCTTTACTACTGTGAGTACAGGGCTCCGATTGCTTGGATGGGTAGTCACGCTGTAGCGCGTGATCATTCTGGACTTCCTCAAGATGGGTGGTATTCTGCTGCATTGCAAAGTCCACTTGGGCGCTTAGAGTACTTTGGACATGTGAGTGTCACACTTGCTCTGTTCGGTCTCATACTTATCTGTTATGGTTTGCAGATAGAGGTCTTGAGTACGAAGCGAGAGGTTTGCAGCATTTACACTAGAACGTTGTTATTACTTTGAGTAACGTTCAACAAAACCACATGCATGTTATCATAACAAACCCTACTCTAAACCACGTTATCATGTTGCTCCTGTTTGTAGATATCTCGTCAGATTTATCTAGTTTGGACATTGTTGTATTTAGTTTTGGCTAAATCTTCCTGTAGAAGATGATTTTGTTGATGATTTTGTTGATGATTTTGTGCTTCTTCGTCGTCAGAAGTGATTTACATTTAAGTGTTCCGTTTCCAAACACAGTTCCAAACACTAGCAGAATTTTTCCCAATTCTGCGTTTGCCATCGGTTTCCCGGTTATCTCCACCTGTTCTTTTATGTCTACCGTGTCTGGCCCGGTTCGGCCCGGTTAACTAATTAGCGGGGGACTGGGGACCACCCCCTCTGATAGCTGGCACATTATTAGAACATTTGAGAGGAACGATTTTTGTTTTGATTTGTTGGAAGCTGCAATTTTTTTTTTATGTATTTATCGACGTCAATGAACCATCAATACTGTGGATTATTGACCTCTGCTTACCCTGAGCCTACCTGCCCCACCTCTGGTTTACTGACTCCTGCCTACCTTGACCTGTCTATTGCCCCTGTTGGATTATTAAACTATTGTTAATTCGACGTGGTATGCATCTGGGTCTTACCTTCATACCTGATAGTACAAACTGGCCATGACTGACCCAGCAGACCCGGGCCAGCTGCGCAACGCTGTCTCCTCCCAAGGAGCCTCCAAGGGAACGTGAATGAATTTGCTAAAGTTAATTGAATATATTAATCAATGATAATGATTAATCATACCTGGATAGGCTATCTGGGAATTAAACTTTAATTATCCTGAGAAGTTGTTTCATCTAGTTAATATGGGAAAGTTTAAAATGTCTCATTTAATTGGAAGAAACTGAAAAGGTATTTTTGACAATTTAACTTATTAAATTGAATGAGACGATGATATCCAATCAGATTGTCTAGATTATCATACGTGTAAACAGTAGTTCAAATGTTATGGTACATTCACCACTAAGTTCACTTATCCCTAAGGCTGAAGCCAAATGGGAATCCCGCGAAGGCAGGACTTTCGTCAGTATTGAGGGTTTGTACTCAATGAGCTTTGCAAAAGCACGTTTGTCTGATTAATCAATGTTAATAAATCAAACCTGATCATTTGGGAATGAAACTTTAATTAAGCTATAAGCTGTATCAAGGTTCATGTGGAAAAGTTAAAATTGTCTCATTTCAATCAATCAATTTGGATATTATTTAAAATGTCCATTTGAAAAAGGTAAATCTGGCAATTTTACCTCTTAGTTAAATTGAATAAAACAACAATATCCAATCTGTTGCGATTGGCTGGACATCATAAGTAACCAATTGTCATAAACATGATACATGTTGGGTGTCACATAAATAATAATTAAATAATAAATAAATAATATATAAAAAATACATTTAAAAAATGATTGTTGATTCTTCACCCCAAGGTGTCACTTATTGTCACTTATCGTCACTTATCGCTGAAATCAAACGGAAGTACAGAGGGGCGGGACTAGAAAACGGAGTCAACGTGACAATGGCTGCTCTCCCTTTGTTTTAGCATCTCGTGCTAATCCTACTTCGTACACTTTCAAGTATAACATAGGATCCCCTTAAACAAGGGAACAGTTTTACAAGTAATCCTTTTCACATTCAAACCTTTTCTGCATTCTTCTCTCTTCCGATATAATCATATCTAATCGAGTCAGTCACTTATTAATGTTGTATGACCTCATCAGTCTCATTCCTGAATGTCACAAACCTCTGCACGAACCATAACATAGATCATGAATCAGTGATATACAAATTGGCTTAATTATTTTTTTTACTAACTAACTAATGGATTACATAATTACATGAACACACATACACAGTAGGTCATACATCAGTTACTAACATGACACAAAGAAAAGTCCCTAGTGGACCGATAAGATGCCATGGTAGACCAAGGAAATATGTGAGGACAGCTCAAAAACTGATATTTTTGAACATGAACAACCGCTCATTTGAAAAGAAATTGCAATTTACATTATTATGACTTGGTTGCAATCGCCGGTCCGTCTGCTAGATGTCGACATGAAGTCTCTGGTCCACCAGAGATCAAAGTATTTTTGTAGCTTGTTATAATGGATACGTCAGAGTACCATTCTGTCGTTCGACCGGTTGTGTTTACCAGACCAAAGTACTTAAACAGCTGCAGCCTGAATAATTGGTCTTTAGTTTGTAGATTTCTTCACCATTTCAGCTCCACATTCTCTGGTGTTTTCCTTTGATAGAGTTGTATTTTAAAACCACTTCCCACTTCAGCATCACCCGGCGCATTTTGGTCTCAAGAGAGTAGAAGCCATTTCAACGTGGGGACGCTGTAAATGTTGTCACAAATCTTTTTATTCTGGAATAGAAAAGTGGGCGTTACATGACGTCGATTTAAATGTCTCATGGGGTGTGGTCACTGACTAGTTAAAACGTTACATACCATCGTTTAGAAGGCTTCATTCTTCTCTCTATCATCACATTTCATCGTTTCAAAAGTAGTCACATACTCAAATCATTCATTTTATACAACATTCAAATGTAAATCTGGTAACTGGGAAAAATACACATTCAGAGAAACAGTTATGTTAACATTACAAATTAGTAAGGAATTCGACATCTTTAAGGCAGTTAACCCAGTGGTTAGAGAGTTGTCACCGAAAGGTTGCAAATCCCTGAGCTGACAAGGTGAAAATCCGTCATTCTGCCCCTGAACAAGGCAGTTAACCCACTGTTCCTCGGCCGTTACTGAAAATAAGAATGTATTCTTAACTGACTTGCCTAGTTAAACAAAGGAAAAGAAAATAAAATAAAATAAAAAGTACCCGTGGACAGTTTGAGCTGGTTGGAATACAGAAATATTGTTACATTGTTCAGCCTTTTGACGTACTGCAAAGTCTTTCTCTGTAACAAAGGGATTCTCAACCTTCATTTTGGCCGAGTGGGGTAAAGAGTTTTAGGTATTAAAACCTCTTAGAGCTACCCGCCTACTGTTTTCAATTTCCACCTGAAGACATACCCAAATCTAACTGCCTGTAGCTCAGGCACAGGACCAAGGATATGCATATTCTTGGTACCATTTGAAAGAAAACACTCTGATGTTTGTGTAAATGTGAATTGAATGTAGGAGAATATAACACAATAGATCTGGTTTAGATAATACTTTATTTTCAAATGAACAAGATCAAACAAACATTCAGATAGGATGATGGGGACAATTTCAGTGAAAAACATAAGAGGGTAACAGTACTTGTGCAAAGTTTCAGAATGATAACTTCCAAAATGAGTGTGCTACATGACATGTATCATGAAGTCACCCAGGTGTCCCACACAAGTAGCCAAAATGTATTTGTACAATGTATAAATATAATAATATGTGTAATGTCTTTACTGTTTTGAAACTTCTGTATGTGTAATGTTTACTGTTCATTTTTGTTGTTTTTCACTTTATATATTCACTTTGTATGTTGTCTACCTCACTTGCTTTGGCAATGTTAACACGTTTCCCATGCCAATAAAGCCCTTGAATTGAAATTGAATTGAATTGAGAGAGAGAGAGAGAGAGAGAGAGAGAGAGAGAGAGAGAGAGACAGAGAGAGAGAGAGAGAGAGAGAGAGAGAGAGAGAGAGACAGAGGGGGAGAGACAGAGAGAGAGAGAGAGAGAGAGAGAGAGAGAGATTGAGAGAGACAGAGAGAGAGAGAGAGAGAAAGAGAGGGAGACGGAGAGAGATAGAGAGAGAAAGAGAGAGAGAGGGAGAGAGAGAGAGAGAGAGAGAGAGAGAGAGAGAGAGACAGAGGGAGACGGAGAGAGAGAGAGAGAGAGGGAGAGAGAGAGAGAGAGAGAGAGAGAGAGAGAGAGAAAGAGAGAGAGAGAGAGAGGGAGACAGAGAGAGAGGGCTAAAAAAAGGACGTGTTGTGACAACATGTATTGATTACATATTTTCTGATGTTGCAGTATCCAGATCCATCGGATGTGGTGATCCCAATATATCCATATATCTATCTATATCTACATATATCTATATATATATCATATATATATGCCATATCTAGGAAAACGTAATATAGTGTATAAGAGGTTTTGTAGTGATTCCCATGTTGTTGATCAACATGTGTTGGTCCGTGGTGTGTAATGAGGAGCAAACAGATGTTGCACTTGACACGTTAATGAAATTGCTTATTTCAGTTACCATTAAGAAAATGACTGCAAAAAAAACGGTTAAATCCCAGTGGATTGATAAAGAATTTAAAACGTGTGTGAATGAGTGGGATGAGGCTAAAGGAATGGCAAATAAGTCCAGCTGCAAATTTGACTAAACTGAATAAAAAGAAGAAAAAACACACTATGAAACAAAGATAAATGACATAAGGACAGTAAAAAGATTTGGATAATGAAATGTTGGGAAAGGGGCAAATTCAGCTCCATCATTCAATTAATTCAATTAATGTCTCATTCACCACGAAACTGACTGATATTGCCAACTACTAATTGATTAACAAATTTAGGCATGACATGCCAGCAACAAATTATGGCACTATACATCTAAGTATATCGGACCAAATTATAAAAGACAATAATTGTACTTTTGAAATCCGTAAAGTCAGTGTGGAAGAGTCGAACAAAGTATTGTTGTCTATCAACAATGACAAGCCATTGGGGTCTGACGACTTGGAAGGAAAATTACTAAGGATAACAGAGGATGATATTGCCACTCATAATTGCTACATCTTAACTAGAAAATGTGTAGAAAGTCAGGCCTTGAGGGAATTTAAAGTCATTCCATTACCTAAAAATAGTAAAGCCCCCTTTACTGGCTCAAACAGCCGGCCAATCAGCCAATCACCAACCCTTATTAAAGTTTTTTTTTTTTTTTTGCAGATACAATGCTATTTTACATTAAACAAATTGACAATAGACTTTCAGCTTTTAGGAAGGGACATTCATCAAGAACAGCATTTACACAAATGACTGATGAGAGAAATTGATGATAAAGAGATTGGGCTGTTAGAATTCACTGCAGCTTTTGACGTTATCGATCTTAGTCTGCTGCTGGAAAAACATATGTGTTATGACTTTACACCCTCTGCTATAATGTGGATAAAGAGTTACCTGTCTCACAGAACACAGAGGGTGTTCTTTAATGAAAGCCTCTCCAACATAATCCAGGCAGAATCAGGAATTCCCCAGGGCAGCTGTCTAAGCTCCTTACGTTTTACAATCTTTAGTAAAGACATGCAACTGGCTTTGAGTAAAGCTATTGTGTCTTTGTATGCGAATGACTCAACACTATAATACTACTACTACTACTATAATACTACTACTACTACAACACTATAACACTCAGCTACAAAAGTGACTGAAACGCGCTTCAGCCAGGTTTTTTACGCATAGTATCTTCATGAATCGAACGTCGGAAATGATGAACTAAGTTCTAGTATAAATCTAACTGTCAACAGTTACAACAGTAGCTAATAGAAGTCCATCCATAAAAAAGCTTTACCTTCTTTACAGCACTATCAACAAGGAAGGTCCTAAAGGCTCTAATTTTGTCATGTTCAGTCGTGTGGTAAGGTGCCACAAAGAGGGACTTACAGTGCCTTGCTAAATAATTCATCCCCCTTGGCGTTTTACCTATTTTGTTGCATTACAACTTGTAATTGAAATGGAATTGTAGTTGGATTTCATGTAATGGACATACACAAAATAGTCCAAAATGGTGAAGTGAAATTCAAAAAATATTACCTTCAGAAGTCACATAATTCAGTTAAATAAAGTCCACCTGTGTGCAATCTAAGTATCACATGATCTATCGCATGATCTCAGTATATATACACCTGTTCTGAAAGGCCCCAGAGTCTGCAACACCACTAAGCAACGGGCAACAGCAAGCAATTAGGCACCATGAAGACCAAGGAGCTCTCCAAACAGGTCAGGGACAAAGTTGTGGAGAAGTACAGATCAAGGTTGTGTTATAAAAAAGTATCCGAAACTTTGAACATCCCATGGAGCACCATTAAATCATTTATTAAAAAATGGAAAGAATATGGCACCACAACAACCCTGCCAAGAGAGGGCCGCCCACCAAAATTCACAGACCAGGCAAGGAGGGCATTAACCAGAGAGGCAACAAAGAGACCAAAGATAACCCTGAAGGAGCTGCAAAGCTCCACTGCAGAGAATGGTGTATCTGTAGGATCACTTTAAGCCATACACGCTACGGAGCTGGGCTTTACGGAAGAGTGACCAGAAAAAGCCATTGCTTAAAGAAAAAAACAAGCAAACACGTTTGGTGTTTTCCAAAAGGCATGTGGGAGACTCCCCAAACATATGGAAGAAGGTACTCTGGTCAGAAGAGACTAAAATTGAGCATTTTGGCCATCAAGGAAAATGCTATGTCTGGCGCAAACCCAACACCTCGCATCACCCCGAGAAGACCATCCCCACAGTGAAGCATGGTGGTGGCAGTATCATGCTTTGGGGATGTTTTTCATTGGCAGGGACTGGGAAATTGGTCAGAATTGAAGGAATGATGGATGGTGCTAAATACAGGGAATTTCTTGAGGGAAACCTGTTTCAGTCTTCCAGAGATTTGAGACTTTCTCATCTACCTTCACAGCCACCCCATTGCCCTAAGCCCATGAAGATGGTTGTTCTGAACCAAAAGGCCGCCAGCTCTTGAACAACAGGATGATTTCTTCACTCTCCTGCTGTTCCCCTGCAGCAGGTAGGCCAGTGTCATTCGTAGTTAGACGGTCTCTGCCTATTCCACAGCATCTCTCTGACAGAGCCTGGTAGTGCAACTCAGACCCTATCCACCATCTGCTGTTGCTGCAGAACTCTGGTCTGGATGAGTGGATTGTGAAACAGTGGCTCTTCCAATATTAGAGGGAGGGGGGGGAGCAGAGTAGCAGAGTGATCCAAACCAAAAAACGGAGTACTGTGGCTAAATCCACACCCGCTCTTTTCTCTCTCTGCTATCCGATTGGCTGGTCTGAGTGGGCTGGACAGACTGACCCTAACTGTTGATGTTAACGTCTCTGACCCCCATGTAAACAAACACACACAAACACACACACACACACACACAAAAACACACACACAAAAAAACACACAAACACAAAAACACACAAACACAAAAACACACACACTCTGTTTACACCCCTCCTTCTTCTTCCAATTCTTCCGCTTCCCTCCGTCCTTTCCTGTCCTCTCCTTACCCCTTTCCCTCCGTCCTTTCCTTTCCTGTCCTCTCCTTACCCCTTTCCCTCCGTCCTTTCCTTTCCTGGCCTCTCCTTACCCCTTTCCCTCCGTCCTTTCCTGTCCTCTCCTTACCCCTTTCCCTCCGTCCTTTCCTTTCCTGTCCTCTCCTTACCCCTTTCCCTCCGTCCTTTCCTTTCCTGTCCTCTCCTTACCCATCTCCCTCCGTCCTTTCCTGTCCTCTCCTTACCCATTTCCCTCCGTCCTTTCCTTTCCTGTCCTCTCCTTACCCCTTTCCCTCCGTCCTTTCCTTTCCCGTCCTCTCCTTACCCCTTTCCCTCCGTCCTTTCCTTTCCTGTCCTCTCCTTACCCCTTTCCCTCCGTCCTTTCCTGTCCTCTCCTTACCCCTTTCCCTCCGTCCTTTCCTTTCCTGTCCTCTCCTTACCTTTCCCGTCCTCTCTTTACCCCTTTCCCTCCGTCCTTTCCTTTCCTCTCCTTACCCCTTTCCCTCCGTCCTTTCCTTTCCTCTCCTTACCCCTTTCCCTCTGTCCATTCCTGTCCTCTCCTTACCCCTTTCCCTCCGTCCTTTCCTTTCCTTTCCTCTCCTTACCCCTTTCCCTCCGTCCTTTCCTGTCCTCTCCTTACCCCTCTCCCTCTGTCCTTTCCTTTCCTGTCCTCTCCTTACCCCTTTCCCTCCGTCCTTTCCTTTCCTGTCCTCTCCTTACCCCTCTCCCTCCGTCCTTTCCTGTCCTCTCCTTACCCCTTTCCCTCCGTCCTTTCCTTTCCTCTCCTTACCCCTTTCACACCGTCCTTTCCTGTCCTCTCCTTACCCCTTTCCCTCCGTCCTTTCCTTTCCTGTCCTCTCCTTACCCCTTTCCCTCCGTCCTTTCCTGTCCTCTCCTTACCCCTTTCCCTCCGTCCTTTCCTTTCCTGTCCTCTCCTTACCTTTCCCGTCCTCTCCTTACCCCTTTCCCTCCGTCCTTTCCTTTCCTGTCCTCTCCTTACCCCTTTCCCTCCGTCCTTTCCTTTCCTCTCCTTACCCCTTTCCCTCCGTCCTTTCCTGTCCTCTCCTTACCCCTTTCCCTCCGTCCTTTCCTTTCCTTTCCTCTCCTTACCCCTTTCCCTCCGTCCTTTCCTGTCCTCTCCTTACCCCGCTCCCTCTGTCCTTTCCTTTACTGTCCTCTCCTTACCCCTTTCCCTCCGTCCTTTCCTTTCCTGTCCTCTCCTTACCCCTCTCCCTCCGTCCTTTCCTGTCCTCTCCTCACCCCTTTCCCTCCGTCCTTTCCTGTCCTCTCCTTACCCCTTTTCCTCCGTCCTTTCCTTTCCTTTCCTCTCCTTACCCCTTTCCCTCCGTCCTTTCCTGTCCTCTCCTTACCCCTCTCCCTCTGTCCTTTCCTTTCCTGTCCTCTCCTTACCCCTTTCCCTCCGTCCTTTCCTTTCCTTTCCTCTCCTTACCCCTTTCCCTCCGTCCTTTCCTTTCCTCTCCTTACCCCTTTCCCTCCGTCCCTTTCCTTTCCTCTCCTTACCCCTTTCCCTCCGTCCTTTCCTTTCCTGTCCTCTCCTTACCCCTTTCCCTCCGTCCTTTCCTTTCCTGTCCTCTCCTTACCTTTCCCGTCCTCTCCTTACCCCTTTCCCTCCGTCCTTTCCTTTCCTGTCCTCTCCTTACCCCTTTCCCTCCGTCCTTTCCTGTCCTCTCCTTACCCCTTTCCCTCCGTCCTTTCCTTTCCTGTCCTCTCCTTACCTTTCCCGTCCTCTCTTTACCCCTTTCCCTCCGTCCTTTCCTTTCCTCTCCTTACCCCTTTCCCTCCGTCCTTTCCTTTCCTCTCCTTACCCCTTTCCCTCTGTCCATTCCTGTCCTCTCCTTACCCCTTTCCCTCCGTCCTTTCCTTTCCTTTCCTCTCCTTACCCCTTTCCCTCCGTCCTTTCCTTTCCTTTCCTCTCCTTACCCCTTTCCCTCCGTCCTTTCCTGTCCTCTCCTTACCCCTCTCCCTCTGTCCTTTCCTTTCCTGTCCTCTCCTTACCCCTTTCCCTCCGTCCTTTCCTTTCCTGTCCTCTCCTTACCCCTCTCCCTCCGTCCTTTCCTTTCCTCTCCTTACCCCTTTCCCTCCGTCCTTTCCTTTCCTCTCCTTACCCCTTTCCCTCCGTCCTTTCCTTTCCTGTCCTTCCTTTCCCTCTTTCCCTCTCCTCCTTTCCCTTTCCTGTCCTCTCCTTACCCCTCTCCCTCCGTCCTTTCCTTTCCTCTCCTCCCCTTTCCTCCGTCCTTTCCTGTCCTCTCCTTCCTTTCCTCCGTCCTCTCCTTACCCTCTTTCCCTCCCTCCTGTCCTTTCCTGTCCTCTCCTTACCCCTTTCCCTCCGTCCTTTCCTGTCCTCTCCTTACCCCTTTCCCTCCGTCCTTTCCTTTCCTCCTTTTTCCTCCGTCCTCTCCTTTCCCTCCTTACCCCTTTCCCTCCGTCCTTTCCTGTCCTCTCCTTACCCTTTCCCTCCGTCCTTTCCTGTCCTCTCCTTACCCCTTTCCCTCCGTCCTTTCCTGTTCCTCTCCTTACCCCTTTCCCCGTCCTGTCCTTTCCTGTCCTCTCCTTACCCCTCTCCCTCCGTCCTTTCCTGTCCTCTCCTTACCCCTTTCCCTCCGTCCTTTCCTTTCCTCTCCTTACCCCTTTCCCTCCGTCCTTTCCTGTCCTCTCCTTACCCTTTCCCTCCGTCCTTTCCTTTCCTGTCCTCTCCTTACCCCTTTCCCTCCGTCCTTTTCCTGTCCTCTCCTTACCCCTTTCCCTCCGTCCTTTCCCCTGTCCTCTCCTTACCCCTTTCCTCCCTCCGTCCTTTCCTTTCCTTTCCTCTCCTTACCCCTTTCCCTCCGTCCTTTCCTTTCCTCTCTTACCCTTTCCCTCTGTCCTTTCCTGTCCTCTCCTTACCCCTTTCCCTCCGTCCTTTCCTTTCCTTTCCTCTCCTTACCCCTTTCCCTCCGTCCTTTCCTGTCCTCTCCTTACCCCTCCTCTGTCCTTTCCTTTCCTGTCCTCTCCTTACCCCTTTCCCTCCCTCCTTTCCTTTCCTCTCCTTACCCCTTTCCCTCCGTCCTTTCCTGTCCTCTCCTTACCCCTTTCCCTCCGTCCTTTCCTGTCCTTTCCTTTCCTCCGTCCTTTCCTTTCCTTACTCTCCTTACCCCTTTCCCTCCGTCCTTTCCTGTCCTCTCCTTACCCCTTTCCTCCTTCCTTTCCTTCCTCTCCTTACCCCTTTCCCTCCGTCCTTTCCTTTCCTGTCCTTCCCCTTTCCTCCGTCCTTTCTTTCCTCTCCTTACCCCTTTCCCTCCGTCCTTTCCTTTCCTGTCCTCTCCTTACCCCTTTCCCTCCGTCCTTTCCTTTCCTCTCCTTACCCCTTTCCTCCTCGTCCCTCTCCTTTCCCCTTTCCTCCGTCCTTTCCTTTCCTGTCCTCTCCTTACCCCTTTCCCTCCGTCCTTTCCTTTCCTGTCCTCTCCTTACCCCTTTCCCTCCGTCCTTTCCTTTCCTGTCCTCTCCTTACCTTTCCGTCCTCTCTTTACCCCTTTCCCTCCGTCCTTTCCTTTCCTCTCCTTACCCCTTTCCCTCCGTCCTTTCCTTTCCTCTCTCTTACCCCTTTCCCTCCGTCCTTTCCTTTCCTCTCCTTACCCCTTTCCTCCGTCCTTTCCTTTCCTTTCTCTCCTTACCCCTTTCCCTCCGTCCTTTCCTGTCCTCTCCTCCCCTTTCCTCCTTCCTCTCCTCTCCTTACCCCTTTCCCTCCGTCCTTTCCTTTCCTCTCCTCTCCTTACCCCTTTCCCTCCGTCCTTTCCTGTCCTCTCCTTACCCCTTTCCCTCCGTCCTTTCCTTTCCTCTCCTTACCCCTTTCCCTCCGTCCTTTCCTGTCCTCTCCTTACCCCTTTCCCTCTGTCCTTTCCTTTCCTGTCCTCTCCTTACCCCTTTCCCTCCGTCCTTTCCTTTCCTGTCCTCTCCTTACCCCTCTCCCTCCGTCCTTTCCTTTCCTCTCCTTACCCCTTTCCCTCCGTCCTTTCCTGTCCTCTCCTTACCCCTTTCCCTCCGTCCTTTCCTTTCCTCTCCTTACCCCTTTCCCTCCGTCCTTTCCTGTCCTCTCCTTACCCCTTTCCCTCCTTTCTGTCCTTTCCTTTCCTGTCCTTTCCTTTCCTTACCCCTTTCCCTCCGTCCTTTCCTTTCCTGTCCTCTCCTTACCCCTTTCCCTCCGTCCTGTCCTTCCTGTCCTCTCCTTACCCCTTTCCCTCTCCCTTTCCTTTCCTGTCCTCTCCTTACCCCTTTCCCTCCGTCCTTTCCTTTCCTCTCCTTACCCCTTTCCTCCGTCCTTTCCTTTCCTTTCCCTCTCCTTACCCCTTTTCCCTCCGTCCTTTCCTTTCCTCTCCTCTCCTTACCCCTTTCCCTCCGTCCTTTCCTTTCCTGTCCTCTCCTTTCCCCTCTCCCTCTGTCCTTTCCTTTCCTGTCCTCTCCTTACCCCTTTCCCTCCGTCCTTTCCTTTCCTGTCCTCTCCTTACCCCTTTCCCTCCGTCCTTTCCTGTCCTCTCCTTACCCCTTTCCCTCCGTCCTTTCCTTTCCTCTCCTTACCCCTTTCCCTCCGTCCTTTCCTGTCCTCTCCTTACCCCTTTCCCTCCGTCCTTTCCTTTCCTTTCCTCTCCTTACCCCTTTCCCTCCGTCCTTTCCTTTCCTGTCCTCTCCTTACCCCTCTCCCTCCGTCCTTTCCTTTCCTCTCCTTACCCCTTTCCCTCCGTCCTTTCCTGTCCTCTCCTTACCCCTTTCCCTCCGTCCTTTCCTTTCCTCTCCTTACCCCTTTCCCTCCGTCCTTTCCTGTCCTCTCCTTACCCCTTTCCCTCCGTCCTTTCCTGTCCTCTCCTTACCCCTTTCCCTCCGTCCTTTCCTTTCCTGTCCTCTCCTTACCCCTTTCCCTCCGTCCTTTCCTTTCCTCTCCTTACCCCTTTCCCTCCGTCCTTTCCTTTCCTCTCCTTACCCCTTTCCCTCCGTCCTTTCTTTCCTTCCTCTCCTTTTTCCTCCGTCCTTTCTTTCCCCTTTCCCTCCGTCCTTTCCTTTCCTCTCCTTACCCCTTTCCCTCCATCCTTTCCTTTCCTGTCCTCTCCTTACCCCTTTCCCTCCGTCCTTTCCTGTCCTCTCCTCTCCCCTTTCCCTCCGTCCTTTCCTTTCCTGTCCTTCCTTTCCTTTCCTCCTCTCTCCTTACCCCTTTCCCTCCGTCCTTTCCTTTCCTCTCCTTTACCCCTTTCCTCCGTCCTTTCCTTTCCTCTCCTTACCCCTTTCCCTCCGTCCTTTCCTGTCCTCTCCTTACCCCTTTCCCTCCGTCCTTTCCTTTCCTGTCCTCTCCTTACCCCTTTCCCTCCGTCCTTTCCTTTCCTGTCCTCTCCTTACCCCTTTCCCTCCGTCCTTTCCTTTCCTCTCCTCTACTTACCCTTTCCCTCCGTCCTTTCCTTTCCTGTCCTCTCCTTACCCCTCTCCCTCCGTCCTTTCCTGTCCTCTCCTTACCCCTTTCCCTCCGTCCTTTCCTTTCCTCTCCTTACCCCTTTCCCTCCGTCCTTTCCTGTCCTCTCCTTACCCCTTTCCCTCCGTCCTTTCCTTTCCTGTCCTCTCCTTACCCCTTTCCCTCCGTCCTTTCCTTTCCTTTCCTCTCCTTACCCCTCTCCCTCCGTCCTTTCCTGTCCTCTCCTTACCCCTTTCCCTCCGTCCTTTCCTTTCCTGTCCTCTCCTTACCCCTTTCCCTCCGTCCTTTCCTTTCCTGTCCTCTCCCTTTCCCTCCGTCCCCTGTCCTCCCCTCCCCCTTTCCCTCCGTCCTTTCCTGTCCTCTCCTTACCCCTTTCCCTCCGTCCTTTCCTTTCCTCTCCTTACCCCTTTCCTCCGTCCTTTCCCCTTTCCCTTTCCCTCCTGTCCTTTCCTTTCCTGTCCTCTCCTTTCCCCCTTTCCTGTCTCCGTCTTTTTTCCTTTCCTGTCTCTCCTTACCCCTTTCCCTCCGTCCTTTCCTGTCCTCTCCTTACCCCTTTCCGTCCGTCCTTTTACCTTTCCCTCCTCCTTTCCTTTCCTGTCCTCTCCTTACCCCTCTCCTCTGTCCTTTCCTGTCCTCTCCTTACCCCTTTCCCTCCGTCCTTTCCTTTCCTGTCCTCTCCTTACCCCTTTCCCTCCGTCCTTTCCTTTCCTCTCCTTACCCCTTTCCCTCCGTCCTTTCCTTTCCTGTCCTCTCCTTACCCCTTTCCCTCCGTCCTTTCCTTTCCTCCCTTTCCCTCCGTCCTTTCCTTTCCTGTCCTCTCTTACCCTTTCCCTCCGTCCTTTCCTTTCCTGTCCTCTCCTTACCCCTCTCCCTCCGTCCTTTCCTTTCCTCTCTCTTACCCCTTTCCCTCCGTCCTTTCCTTTCCTCCTTACCCTTTCCCTCCGTCCTTTCTTCCTCCTCTCCTTCCCTCTTTCCTTTCCTTTCCTGTCCTCTCCTTACCCCTTTCCCTCCGTCCTTTCCTTTCCTCTCCTTACCCCTTTCCCTCCGTCCTTTCCTGTCCTCTTCCTTACCCCTTTCCTCCGTCCTTTCCTTTCCTCCTCCTTACCCCTTTCCCTCCGTCCTTTCCTTTCCTGTCCTCTCCTTACCCCTTTCCCTCCGTCCTTTCCTGTCCTCTCCTTACCCCTTTCCCTCCGTCCTTTCCTTTCCTGTCCTCTCCTTACCCCTTTCCTCCTCCTTTCCTGTCCTTTCCCTCCGTCCTTTCCTTTCCTCTCCTTTCCCCCTTTCCCTCCGTCCTTTCCTGTCCTCTCCTTACCCCTTTCCCTCCGTCCTTTCCTTTCCTGTCCTCTCCTTACCCCTTTCCCTCCGTCCTTTCCTTTCCTCCTCCTTACCCCTTTCCCTCCTTTCCTTTCCGTCCTTTCCTTTCCCGTCCTCTCCTTACCCCTTTCCCTCCGTCCTTTCCTGTCCTGTCCTCTCTTACCCTTTCCCTCCGTCCTTTCCTTTCCTCTCCTTACCCTTTCCCCTCCGTCCTTTCCTGTCCTTCCTCCCTGTCCTCTCCGTCCTTTCCTTTCCCCTTTCCCTCCGTCCTTTCCTGTCCTCTCCTTACCCCTTTCCCTCCGTCCTTTCCTTTCCTGTCCTCTCCTTACCCCTTTCCCTCCGTCCTTTCCTTTCCTGTCCTCTCCTTACCCCTTTCCCTCCGTCCTTTCCTTTCCTCTACTTACCCCTTTCCCTCCGTCCTTTCCTTTCCTCTCCCCTTTCCCTCCGTCCTTCCCTTTCCTGTCCTTTCCTTACCCCTTTCCCTCCGTCCTTTCCTTTCCTCCTCTCCTTACCCCTTTCCCTCCGTCCTTTCCTTTCCTCTCCTTACCCCTTTCCCTCCGTCCTTTCCTTTCCTTCCTCCTGGCCTCCTTTCCTGTCCTCTCCCCTTTCCCTCCGTCCTTTCCTTTCCTGTCCTCCCTTTCCTGTCCTCCCTCCCCTCTCCTCCTTTCCTTTCCTGTCCTCTCTCTTACCCCTTTCCCTCCGTCCTTTCCTTTCCTTTCCTCTCCTCTCCTTACCCCTTTCCCTCCGTCCTTTCCTGTCCTCTCCTTACCCCTTTTCCTCCGTCCTTTCCTTTCCTGTCCTCTCCTTACCCCTTTCCCTCCGTCCTTTCCTTTCCTGTCTCTCTTACCCCTTCCCTCCGTCCTTTCCTTTCCTCTCCTTACCCCTTTCCCTCCTCCTTTCCTTTCCTGTCCTCTCCTTACCCCTTTCCTCCGTCCTTTCCTTTCCTGTCCTCTCCTTACCCCTCCGTCCTTTCCCTCCGTCCTTTCCCCTTTCCCTCCGTCCTTTCCTTTCCTTCCTTACCCCTTTCCCTCCGTCCTTTCCTGTCCTCTCCTTACCCCTTTCCCTCCGTCCTTTCCCCTCCGTCCCCTTTCCTCCGTCCTTTCCTGTCCTCTCCTTACCCCTTTCCCTCCGTCCTTTCCTGTCCTCTCCTTACCCCTTTCCCTCCGTCCTTTCCTTTCCTGTCTCTCCTTACCCTTTTCCCTCCGTCCTTTCCTTTCCTCTCCTTACCCCTTTCCTCCGTCCTTTCCTGTCCTCTCCTTACCCCTTTCCCTCCGTCCTTTCCTTTCCTGTCCTCTCCTTACCCTTTTCCCTCCGTCCTTTCCTTTCCCTGTCCTTTCCTGTCCTCTCCTTACCCCTTTCCCTCCGTCCTTTCCTGTCCTGTCTCCTTACCCCTTTCCCCCCTTTCCTGTCCTCTCCTTACCCCTTTCCCTTCCTCTTTCCTGTCCTCCTTTCCCTCCGTCCTTTCCTTTCCTGTCCTTTCCTCCTCCTTACCCCTTTCCCTCCGTCCTTTCCTTTCCTGTCCTCTCCTTACCCCTTTCCCTCCGTCCTTTCCTTTCCTCTCCTTACCCCTTTCCCTCCGTCCTTTCCTTTCCTGTCCTCTCCTTACCCCTCTCCCTCCGTCCTTTCCTTCTTGTCCTCTCCTTACCCCTCTCCCTCCGTCCTTTCCTGTCCTCTCCTTACCCCTCTCCCTCCGTCCTTTCCTGGCCTCTCCTCTCCTTTCCCCACCTTCCTCCTGTCCTTCCTTACCCCTCTTCCGTCTCCTTTCCTGTCCCTCTCCTACCCCTTTCCCTCCGTCCTTTCCTTTCCTCTCCTTACCCCTTTCCTCCGTCCTTTCTCCTGTCCTCTCCTTACCCTCTCCCTCCGTCCTTTCCTTTCCTGTCCTCTACCCCTTTCCCTCCGTCCTTTCCTTTCCTGTGTCCTCCGTCCTTTCCTCCGCCTTTCTCTTCCTCCCTTTCCCTCCGTCCTTTCCTTTCCGTCCTTTCCTGTCCTGTCCTTACCCCTCTCTCTCCCTCCGTCCTTTCCTTTCCTTTCCTGTCCTCTCCTTACCCCTTTCCCTCCGTCCTTTCCTGTCCTCTCCTTACCCCTTTCCCTCCGTCCTTTCCTTTCCTTTCCTTTCCTGTCCTCTCCTTACCCCTTTCCCTCCGTCCTTTCCTGTCCTCTCCTTACCCTTTTACCTCCGTCCTTTCCTGTCCTCTCCTTACCCCTTTCCCTCCGTCCAGTGGGCTACATGCTTCCACTAGCCTAGTCCTTAAAAGTCTATTGATGCACCTGTGAGTCAATTGAAGTAACATTAAAAAAATCCCGATCACAAAGGTGTCTGAGCTAACTGACTCCAACAACTGTTTTTTTATTTGTATATTTAACTCCTTATTTTGCGCACTGGACATTCTCTATATATACACCACCACCACCACTTCTACCACCACCACCTCTACCACCACCTCTACCACCACCACCTCAACCACCACCACCTCTACCACCACCTCTACCACCACCACTTCTACCACCACCACCTCTACCACCTGAACCCCCAACACCTCTACCTCTACCACCACCTCTACCACCACCACCTCAACCACCACCACCACCTCTACCACCTCTAACCACCCACCTCTACCACCTGAACCTCCAACACCTCTACCTCTACCACCACCTCTACCACCACGACCTCTACCACCTCAAACACCACCACCTCCACCACCACCACCACCTCTACCACCACCTCCTCAACCACCACCTCCACCACCACCACCTCTACCACCACCTCTACCACCTGAACCCCCAACACCTCTACCCTACCACCACCTCTACCACCACCACCTCAACCACCACCACCTCTACCACCACCACTTCTACCACCACCACCTCTACCACCTGAACCCCCAACACCTCTACCACCACCTCTACCACCACCACTCACCACCACCACCTCTACCACCTCAAACCACCACCACCTCCCCAACACCTCTACCTCTACCACCACCTCTACCACCTCCCACCTCAAACCACCACCTCCACCACCACCACCACCTCTACCACCACCTCCTCACCACCACCTCCACCACCCCTCTACCACCACCTCTACCACCAACCCACACCTCTACCACCACCCACTCTACCACCACCACCTCCACCACCTCTACCACCACCACCACCTCTACCACCACCACCTCTACCACCTCTACCACCACCAGCTCTACCACCTGATCCCCCAACACCTCTACCTCTACTACCTGCTCTACCACCACCAGCTCTACCACCTGAACCCCCAACACCTCTACCTCTACCACCACCTCTACCACCACCACCTCTACCACCTCAAACACCACCACCAACTCCACCACCACCACCACCTCTACCACCACCACCTCTACCACCTCAACCACAACCACCTCCACCTCTACCACCTCAACCACAACCACCTCTACCACCACCTCCTCAACCACCACCTCCACCACCACCACCTCTACCACCACCACCTCTACCACCTCAACCACAACCACCTCCACCTCTACCACCTCAACCACAACCACCTCTACCACCACCTCCTCAACCACCACTTCCACCACCACCACCTCAACCACCACCTCCACCACCACCACCTCCACCACCACCACCTCACCCACAACCACCTCTACCACCACCTCCTCAACCACCACCACCTCTACCACCACCACCTCTACCACCACCACCTCTACCACCACCACCTGAACCACCACCAACTCTACCACCACCACCTCTAACACCACCACCTCTACCACCACCACCTCTACCACCTCAAACACCACCACCTCTACCACCTCCACCTCCACCACCACCACCTCTACCACCACCACCTCTACCACCACCACCTCTACCACCACCACCTCTACCACCTGAACCCCCAACACCTCTACCTCTACCACCACCTCTACCACCACCACCTCAACCACCACCTCCACCACCACCTCACCCAGAACCACCTCTACCACCACCTCCTCAACCACCACCACCTCTAACACCACCACCTCTACCACCACCACCTCTACCACCACCACCTGAACCACCACCAACTCTACCACCACCACCTCTACCACCACCACCTCTACCACCACCACCTCTACCACCTCAAACACCAACACCTCCACCACCACCACCACCTCTACCACCTCCACCTCCACCACCACCACCTCTACCATCACCACCTCTACCACCAACACCTCTACCACCACCACCTCTACCACCTCTAACACCACCACCTCCACCACCACCACCTCTACCACCTCCACCTCCACCACCACCACCTCTACCACCAACACCTCTACCACCTCAACCACCTCCACCTCAACCACCACCAGCTTAACCACCACCAGCTTAACCACCACCACCTCACCACCACCTCCTCAACCACCACCACCTCTACCACCACCACCTCTACCACAACCACCTCTACCACCTCCACCACCACCTCCACCACCACCTCCTCAACCACCACCACATCTACCACCACCACCTCTACCACCTCCACAACCACCACCTCTACCACCACCACCTCTACCACCACCACCTCTACCACCTCCACAACCACCACCTCTACCACCACCACCTCTACCACCACCACATCTACCACCACAACCACCTCTACCACAACCACCTCTACCTCCTCAACCACCACCACCTCTACCACAACCACCTCTACCACCTCCACAACCACCACCTCTACCACCTCCACCTCCACAACCACATCTACCACCACCACCTCTACCAACAACACCTCTACCACCACCACCTCTACCACCTCTAACACCACCACCTCCACCACCACCACCACCTCTACCACCTCCACCTCCACCACCACCACCTCTACCACCACCACCTCTACCACCAACACCTCTACCACCTCAACCACCTCCACCTCAACCACCACCACCTTAACCACCACCACCTCACCACCACCTCCTCAACCACCACCACCTCTACCACCACCACCTCTACCACAACCACCTCTACCACCTCCACAACCACATCTACCACCACCACCTCTACAACCTCCACCTCTAACACCACCACCAATACCACCACCACCTCCACCACCACCTCCTCAACCACCACCACATCTACCACCACCACCTCTACCACCTCCACAACCACCACCTCTACCCTCCACCACCACCACCACCACCTCTACCACCACAACCACCACCTCCACCACCACCACCTCTATCTACCACCACAACCACCTCTACCACAACCACCTCTACCTCCTCAACCACAACCACCTCTACCACCTCCACAACCACATCTACCACCACCACCTCTACAACCTCCACCACTAACACCACCACCTTTACCACCACCACCTCCACCACCACCTCCTCAACCACCACCACATCTACCACCACCACCTCTACCACCTCCACCACCACCTCCTCAACCACCACCACATCTACCACCACCACCTCTACCACGTCCACAACCACCACCTCTACCACCACCACCTCTACCACCACCACCTCTACCACCACCACCTCTACCACGTCCACAACCACCACCTCCACCACCACCACCTCTACCACCACCACATCTCTACCACCTCTACCACAACCACCTCTACCTCCTCAACCACCACCACCTCTACCACCACCACCTCTACCACAACCACCTCTACCACCTCCACAACCACATCTACCACCACCACCTCTACAACCTCCACCTCTAACACCACCACCTTTACCACCACCACCTCTACAACCTCCACCTCTAACACCACCACCTTTACCACCACCACCTCCACCACCACCTCCTCAACCACCACCACCTCCACCACCACCTTTACCACCACCACCTCCTCAACCACCACCACCTCTACCACCACCACCTCTACCACCACCACCTCCTCAACCACCACCTCCTCAACCAACACCACCTCAACCACCACCACCTCTACCACCACCTCCTCAACCACCACCACCTCTACCACAACCACCTCTACCACCTCCACAACCACCACCTCCACCTCCACCTCCACCTCCACAACCACATCTACCACCACCACCTCCACAACCTCCACCTCCACCTCCACAACCTCCACCTCTAACCACCACCACCTCTACCACCACCACCACCTCCACCACCACCACCTCCTCCACCACCACCTCCTCCACCTCCACCACCACCTACCACCACCTCTACCACCACAACCACAACCACCTCTACCACCACCTCCTCAACCACCACCACCTCTACCACCACCACCTCTACCACCACAACCACCTCTACCACCACCTCCTCAACCACCACCACCTCAACCACCACCACCTCTACCACCACCTCCTCAACCACCACCACCTCTACCACCACCACCTCAACCACCACCTCCTCAACAACCACCACCTCTACCAACACCATCTCTACCACGACCTCCACCACACCACAACCCCATCACCTCTACCACCACCTCTACTACCTCAACCCCATCACCTCTACCACCACCTCTACAACCACCACCTCTACCACCACCACCTCTACCACCACCACCTCTACCACCTCAACCCCATCACCTCTACCTCTACCACCACCACCTCTACAACCACCACCTCTACCACCACCTCCTCAACCACCACCACCTCTACCACCACCACCTCTACAACCATCTCAACCACCACCACCTCAACCACCACCACCTCTACCACCACCACCTCTACCACCACCAACTCTACCACCTCAAACATCACCACCTCAACCACCACCACCTCTACCACCACCTCTACCACCACCACCTCTACCTCCACCACCTCTACCACCACCTCTACAAACACCACCTCTACCACGACCTCTACCAACACCACGTCTACCACGACCTCTACCACACCACAACCACAACCACCTCTACCACCTCCACAACCACGACCTCCACCTCCATCTCCACAACCACATCTACCACCACCACCTCTACCACCTCCACAACCCCCACCTCCACCTCCACAACCTCCACCTCCACATCCACCTCCACCTCTAACACCACCACCACCACCTCCACCACCACCACCACCTCTACCACCACAACCACAACCACCTCTACCACCACCTCCTCAACCACCACCACCTCTACCACCACCACCTCTACCACCACAACCACAACCACCTCTACCACCACCTCCCCAACCACCACCACCTCAACCACCACCACCTCTACCTCACCACCTCCTCAACCACCACCACCTCTACCACCACCACCTCAACCACCACCTCCTCAACAACCACCACCTCTACCAACACCATCTCTACCACGATCTCCACCACACCACAACCCCTACCAACCCCACCACCTCTACCACCACCTCTACTACCTCAACCCCATCACCTCTACCACCACCTCTACAACCACCACCTCTACCACCACCACCTCTACCACCACCACCTCTACCACCTCAACCCCATCACCTCTACCTCTACCACCACCACCTCTACAACCACCACCTCTACCACCACCTCCTCAACCACCACCACCTCTACCACCACCACCACCTCAACCACCACCACCTCAACCACCACCACCTCTACCACCACCATCTCTACCTCCACCACCTCTACCACCACCTCTACAAACACCACCTCTACCACGACCTCTACCAACACCACCTCTACCACGACCTCTACCATACCACAACCACCACCACCTCTACCACCACCTCCTCAACCACCACCACCTCTACCACCACCTCCTCTACCACCACCACCTCTACCACCTCAACCACCACCACCTCTACCACGACCTCTACCACACCCCAGCCACTACCAACCCCACCACCTCTACAACCAACACAACCACCACCCACCTGTACCATCACCACCTCCAACACCACCACCTCCAACACCACCACCTCTACCACCTCAACCACCACCACGTTTACCACCACCACCTCTACCACCACCACCTCTACCACCACCACCTCTACCACCACCACCTCCACCACCACCACCTCTACCACCACCACCTCTACCACCACCACCTCTACCACCACCACCTCTACCACCAACACCTCAACCACCACCACCTCTACCACCACCATCTCAACCACCACCACCTCCTCAACCACCTCCACCTCTACCACCACCACCTCCTCAACCACCACCACCTC
>NC_088419.1:1689689-1714689 GCF_034236695.1 Oncorhynchus nerka
AACAGGTGTAGACCTTACCGTGAAATGCTGAATACAACAGGTGTAGACCTTACCGTGAAATGCTGAATACAACAGGTGTAGACCTTACCGTGAAATGCTGAATACAACAGGTGTAGACCTTACCGTGAAATGCTGAATACAACAGGTGTAGACCTTACCGTGAAATGCTGAATACAACAGGTGTAGACCTTACCGTGAAATGCTGAATACAACAGGTGTAGACCTTACCGTACCGTACAACAAATTTACAACAGGTGTAACCTTAGAATACAACAGGTGTAGACCTTACCGTGAAATGCTGAATACAACAGGTGTAGATCTTACCGTGAAATGCTGAATACAACAGGTGTAGACCTTTGAAATGCTGAATACAACAGGTGTAGACCTTACCGTGAAATGCTGAATACAACAGGTGTAGACCTTACCGTGAAATGCTGAATACAACAGGTGTAGACCTTACCGTGAAATGCTGAATACAACAGGTGTAGACCTTACCGTGAAATGCTGAATACAACAGGTGTAGACCTTACCGTGAAATGCTGAATACAACAGGTGTAGACCTTACCGTGAAATGCTGACTACAACAGGTGTAGACCTTACAGTGAAATGTTTACTTACAAGCCCTTAACCAACAATGCAGTTCAAGATAAAGAGTTAAGAAAATATTTACCAAATAAACTAATTGGAGAAAAAAATGAAATAGAATATTAACGACATTGGAAGAAACATTTCTGAGATGAGATGTCACGAATCTCGCCGAAGATGGTGCCTCTTCCTGTTCGGGCGGCGCTCGGCGGTCGTCGTCGTCGGCCTATTAGCTGCCATCGATTCCCTTTCCGTTTGTTTCTGTTTATTGGGTTTAATTGGGTACACCTGTTTTGAGGTAGTGTTTGTTTGTAGGCTATGTGTTATCTATATTTTTCCGGACAGTTTTAGTCCATTGTATTTTGGGACGGGTTGTTTCATGCGCCCTGGTGTTTTGCATGTCGTGGCTCCACAGTCTATGGAATAAAATATCCACGTACGGAATTACCTGCTCTCTGCGCTTGACTCTTCCACTCACAATTCATAGAAGTTGTAACATGAGTGCTACCTCTAACATCTAGTGCTACCTCTAACCTCTCTGTTAATATTCTACCTCTCTGTTAATATTCTGCCTCTCTGTTAATATTCTGCCTCTCTGTTAATATTCTACCTCTCTGTTAATATTCTGCCTCTCTGTTAATATTCTACCTCTCTGCTAATAGATATTCTACCTCTCTGTTAATATTCTACCTCTCTGTTAATAGATATTCTACCTCTCTGTTAATAGATATTCTACCTCTCTGTTAATATTCTACCTCTCTGTTATTATTCTACCTCTCTGTTAATAATCTACCTCCCTGTTTGTAATGGTTTTCTTCATCTGAACGAGAGGCGGACCAAAGCGCAGTGTGGTTGTTTTGATTCATGTTTTAATAAATCACTTCACATGAACAAACTAACAAAAACAAGAAATGTCAAAACAGTCCTATCTCAAACACAGAGACAGGAACAATCACCCACAAACAAACAGTGAAACCCAGGCTACCTAAGTAGGATTCTCAATCAGAGACAACTAATGACACCTGCCTCTGATTGAGAACCATACTAGACCGAAACATAGAAATACCCAAATCATAGAAAAACAAACATAGACTGCCCACCCAACTCACGCCCTGACCATACTAACTAAATACAAAACACAGGAAATAAAGGTCAGAACGTGACACTGTTAATATTCTACCTCTCTGTTAATAGATATTCTACCTCTCTGTTAATATTCTACCTCTCTGTTAATAGATATTCTACATCTCTGTTAATATTCTACCTCTCTGTTAATATTCTACCTCTCTGTTAATATTCTACCTCTCTGTTAATAGATATTCTACATCTCTGTTAATATTCTACCTCTCTGTTAATATTCTACCTCTCTGTTAATATTCTGCCTCTCTGTTAATATTCTACCTCTCTGTTAATATTCTACCTCTGTTAATATTCTACCTCTCTGTTAATATTCTACCTCTCTGTTAATAATCTACCTCTCTGTTAAATAGATATTCTACCTCTCTGTTAATAATCTAACTCTCTGTTAATAATCTACCTCTCTGTTAATAGATATTCTGCCTCTCTGTTAATATTCTACCTCTCTGTTAATATTCTACCTCTCTGTTAATATTCTGCCTCTCTGTTAATATTCTGCCTCTCTGTTAATATACTACCTCTCTGTTAATATTCTACCTCTCTGTTAATATTCTGCCTCTCTGTTAATATTCTGCTTCTCTGTTAATATTCTACCTCTCTGTTAATATTCTACCTCTCTGTTAATATTCTGCCTCTCTGTTAATATTCTACCTCTCTGTTAATATTCTACCTCTGTTAATATTCTGCCTCTCTGTTAATATTCTGCCTCTCTGTTAATATTCTGCCTCTCTGTTAATATTCTGCCTCTCTGTTAATATTCTACCTCTCTGTTAATATTCTACCTCTCTGTTAATATTCTGCCTCTCTGTTAATATTCTACCTCTCTGTTAATATTCTGCCTCTCTGTTAATATTCTACCTCTCTGTTAATATTCTACCTCTCTGTTAATATTCTACCTCTCTACTAATATTCTCCCTCTCTGTTAATAGATATTCTACCTCTCTGTTAATATTCTACCTCTCTACTAATATTCTACCTCTCTGTTAATATTCTACCTCTCTGTTAATAGATATTCTACCTCTCTGTTAATATTCTACCTCTCTGTTAATATTCTACCTCTCTGTTAATATTCTACCTCTCTGTTAATATTCTACCTCTCTGTTAATATTCTACCTCTCTGTTAATAGATATTCTACCTCTCTGTTAATATTCTACCTCTCTACTAATATTCACCCTCTCTGTTAATAGATATTCTACCTCTCTGTTAATATTCTACCTCTCTACTAATATTCACCCTCTCTGTTAATAGATATTCTACCTCTCTGTTAATATTCTACCTCTCTGCTAATATATATTCTACCTCTCTGTTAATATTCTACCTCTCTGTTAATAGATATTCTACCTCTCTGTTAATATTCTACATCTCTGTTAATATTCTACCTCTCTGTTAATATTCTACCTCTCTGTTAATATTCTGCCTCTCTGTTAATATTCTACCTCTCTGTTAATATTCTACCTCTCTGTTAATATTCTACCTCTCTGTTAATATTCTACCTCTCTGTTAATATTCTACCTCTCTGTTAATATTCTACCTCTCTGTTAATATTCTACCTCTCTGTTAATATTCTACCTCTCTGTTAATATTCTACCTCTCTGTTAATATTCTACCTCTCTGTTAATAGATATTCTACCTCTCTGTTAATATTCTACCTCTCTGTTAATATTCTACCTCTCTGTTATTATTCTACCTCTCTGTTAATATTCTACCTCTCTGTTAATAGATATTCTACCTCTCTGTTAATAGATATTCTACATCTCTGTTATTATTCTACCTCTCTGTTAATATTCTACCTCTCTGTTAATAGATATTCTAGTATAGTCCTATCCACTCTGTAATAGATATTCCAGTCTAGTCCTACCTCTAACTCTCTGAGGCCTGTGGGAGCTGGTGGACACATGCTGTCTGTAGGGGAGAAGGAACAGAACAGTCACCTGTGATAAACTGATGAATTCAGCTTTTCAGGTTTCAACACATATCTGTACTGGGGCAGCTGGGACTGGGACAGGGACAGGACTGTGGGTAATGCTGGGACAGGGACAGGGTTGGGGTTAATGCTGGGACTGGGACAGGGACAGGACTGGGGGTAATGCTGGGACTGGGACAGGGACAGGACTGGGGATAATGCTGGGACATGGAGGGCTGGGGTTAATGCTGGGACAAGGACAGGGCTGGGACAGGGACAGGGCTGGGACAGGGACAGGGCTGGGGTTAATGCTGGGACATGAACAGGGCTGGGGTTAATACTGGGACTGGGACAGGTCTGGGACAGGGACAGGTCTGGGACAGGGACAGGGCTGGGACAGGGACAGGGCTGGGACAGGGACAGGTCTGGGACAGGGACAGGGCTGGGACAGGGACAGGGACAGGTCTGGGACAGGGACAGGTCTGGGACAGGGACAGGGCTGGGACAGGGACAGGGGGACAGGGACAGGGACAGGTCTGGGACAGGGACAGGTCTGGGACAGGGACAGGTCTGGGACTGGGACAGGTCTGGGACAGGGACAGGTCTGGGACAGGGACAGGGCTGGGACAGGGACAGGGCTGGGGTTAATGCTGGGACAGGGACAGGTCTGGGACAGGGACAGGTCTGGGACAGGGACAGGGCTGGGACAGGGACAGGGCTGGGGTTAATGCTGGGACGGGGACAGGTCTGGGACAGGGACAGGGCTGGGACAGGGACAGGGACATGGACAGGGACAGGGACAGGGACAGGTCTGGGACAGGGACAGGGCTGGGACAGGGACAGGGCTGGGACAGGGACAGGGCTGGGACAGGGACAGGGACTGGGTTCAGGGCTGGGAAAGTTTTGGGACAGGGACAGGGCTTACAGGGACAGGATTTTTAAATATTGAACTCATTGGTAAAAAAAAACACTATAAAAATATTCTGTCTGAAATGAACCCCTAATATTCTGTCTGAAATGAAACCCTAATATTCTGTCTGAAATGAACCCCTAATATTCTGTCTGAAATTAACCCTAATATTCTGTCTGAAATTAACCCCTAATATTCTGTCTGAAATGAACCCCTAATATTCTGTCTGAAATGAACCCCTAATATTCTGTCTGAAATTAACCCCTAATATTCTGTCTGAAATTAACCCCTAATATTCTGTCTGAAATTAACCCCTAATATTCTGTCTGAAATTAACCCCTAATATTCTGTCTGAAATTAACCCCTAATATTCTGTCTGAAATTAACCCCTAACATTCTGTCTGAAATTCACAACTCTCACAAAAAGTTCAACATCTATAATGCATGTATTTACAAGGACGCAGAGATGGTAAAGTTATGTAAAGTAATGTGGTAAGACTGCACTACCCACAACCCCCAGTACATACAGGAGGATGTAAGACAACACTACCCATAACCCCCAGTACACACAGGAGGATGTAAGACAACACTACCCACAACCCCCCAGAACATATTAGAGACAAGAGCAGATCATATAAATACATATTCTCAACCCATTCACATTATAGATCACATTATAGATCACATTATAGATCACATAGATCACATAGATCACATTATAGATCACATTATAGATCACATTATAGATCACATTATAGATCACATTATAGATCACATAGATCACATTATAGATCACATTATAGATCACATAGATCACATTATAGATCACATAGATCACATAGATCACATTATAGATCACATTATAGATAACATTATAGATCACATAGATCACATAGATCACATTATAGATCACATTATAGATCACATTATAGATCACATTATAGATCACATTATAGATCACATAGATCACATTATAGATCACATAGATCACATTATAGATCACATTATAGATCACATTATAGATCACATTATAGATCACATTATAGATCACATAGATCACATTATAGATCACATTATAGATCACGTAGATCACATTATAGATCACATTATAGATCACATAGATCACATTATAGATCACATTATAGATCACATTATAGATCACATTATAGATCACATTATAGATCACATAGATCACATTATAGATCACATTATAGATCACATTATAGATCACATAGATCACATTATAGATCACATTATAGATCACATTATAGATCACATAGATCACATTATAGATCACATTATAGATCACATTATAGATCACATAGATCACATTATAGATCACATTATAGATCACATAGATCACATTATAGATCACATAGATCACATTATAGATCACATTATAGATCACATTATAGATCACATTATAGATCACATAGATCACATTATAGATCACATTATAGATCACATTATAGATCACATAGATCACATTATAGATCACATAGATCACATTATAGATCACATTATAGATCACATTATAGATCACATTATAGATCACATTATAGATCACATTATAGATCACATTATAGATCACATTATAGATCACATTATAGATCACATAGATCACATTATAGATCACATTATAGATCACATTATAGATCACATTATAGATCACATTATAGATCACATAGATCACATTATAGATCACATTATAGATCACATAGATCACATTATAGATCACATTATAGATCACATAGATCACATTATAGATCACATTATAGATCACATAGATCACATTATAGATCACATTATAGATCACATTATAGATCACATTATAGATCACATTATAGATCACATTATAGATCACATATAGATCACATTATAGATCACATAGATCACATTATAGATCACATTATAGATCACATTATAGATCACATTATAGATCACATTATAGATCACATTATAGATCACATAGATCACATTATAGATCACATTATAGATCACATTATAGATCACATTAGATCACATAGATCACATTATAGATCACCTTCTTTTGGAACACTTAGAATACGAAGGCCTTGAACAAAGTTCTTAAACATTCAAGAAAATCTGAAAATGATTAATGAACCAGTCTTATACTCAGGGTGAAATGTAAATATATCAGCACCATGTTAGTTTCCTACTCTGACATCCATGGGAAACACACGGAGACAGAATGCCTTGTTAACACAAAATGCCAACTGAGCATTTTAGAACAAAGCAACAAGGTTTGGCTAGTCCTCACTACACCCAGCTGTCCTGAGACTAACTGACCCAGCACAAGCAGGTGTGTGTGTGTGTGTGTGTGTGTGTGTGTGTGTGTGTGTGTGTGTGTGTGTGTGTGTGTGTGTGTGTGTGTGTGTGTGTGTGTGTGTGTGTGTGTGTGTGTGTGTGTGTGTGTGTCTGTGTGAGACAGAGAGAGAGGGAGAGAGAGAGAATGAGTTAGACAGTGATAGAAACCTGTAGATTATACCAGCCTAAATCTGTACTGTGTAAAGATAACAGCCGTTCTCCGCACCACGGAACGTTATGAAATGGAGTCAACGGGTGCCCGTTCATTCAAACAGTCATACTTCTCAAATCATGACCATAATACAACGTCTGTATTATGACATAAATATTGATAGGGAGTTGAATATAGCAACGATGATATTGCGTATTTTGGAGGAGAGATGGAATTTACATTTCCTTCTGTCTCTTGAATTTGTCCAAATTCTATTTCTCATACATTTTAATATCGAGGGATATTTCACTTTCTCTGGTCATGGGAATGTAATTGGTGCACGAGGAAGAAGTAATGCAGTGCCACTTGAGTTTCACCATCAGTTGGAAGACTGTGTCCCCTTTTCTCAGCGGGGGGAGGGAGAGCAGAGGGACGGCGAGTCGGGTGAAAGGCGCAAAAACGTCATACCTGTCGGTTTAGCGGGACAGGAAAGTAAGAAACACCGTGAGGGCAAAAGAAAGCCAGCAGGACTGTATGCGTTGATATGGGGATTTCAGTAAACAAACAGTGCAAATCAACATCTGGTAGAAAACAACGCAGCAAAAGTTGAAATATTTTAACTCTGGCTACAAGTCCCGTCTACGGTGGCGGGTGACTGCATTCACAACCAGGCTCAACGGTATTTACGGCCGTGCTCACATTGAAAACAATGACATCCGGTTTGCAGGATCTACCTCCTACCATCTAAACGCAGCATCACTTCTGCCCTCCCTCCCTCTCATCAGACCGGCCATCAGATGCAGGCCACCAGTCCAATAAAAAGCTATTTATTATGCTCACTCAGCTGTGCCTCAAAATACATGTATTCATTTAGTTAGGCAAGTCATTTAAATACACATTCTTATTGACACTGACGGCCTAACCCGGACGACGCCGGGCCAATTGTGCGCAGCCGTATGGGTCTCCCAATCACAGCCGGTTGTGATACAGTTTGAAATCGAACCAGTGTCTGTAGTGATACTTCTAGCAATGAGATGCAGTGTCTTAGACCTCTACGCCACTTGGGAGCCCTAATAGTGTGTGATCATATACCAACATTTTTCTAAAACATATTTTCAAAATGTCCTGAAAACAACAACATTGGCAGTGCAATTCAACTACTGCCAATATATATTGGACCTATAGCTTATTTTATAAACATCATTTCTAGTAGGTTAATGTTGCATAAGTTTGTGTTTTTAAGTCATGGTTTAAAGAAAACATATGAACTGTAGATCTTGGCTTGCTTTTGGACTCAGAATAGGTTGGTGACTACTGGTGTAGATGATTGTTCTCAAAGCAGTTTTCATACCTTTATTCTCGTGCCTTTGAATGGGTTCTGTACGTGAAATAGCCTGCAGGCTCGAGGCTTTCAATTTGTCACAACGACCCAAGTGAAGCAACTGAAGTCTTGGCCTGACTTTTACAGAAATGAAATACTTTTAATGTAGAAAACATCTGGGAGGATTATTGTCGCAGTTTTGTTTATTTTTGTAATGATAGATTGCTTGAATTTTAATCAGGCTTATATAATTTCGCACGAAGAATTCGGTCTGGGGTTTTGACACGGACACTGACAAGAACATTTCCTAAGACCTTGTCATCAAAAACCCCCTTGCGCGTTCAGTCAGACGTGGTTTTCCAGCTGCAGACGGTTTTATTTTGAGGTTCGGAGGCGCCCTCCTATCCAACCGAAGTCTGTAGTGGAGAGAAGTTTAGCAACTCAGCGCGCTGAGAGAAGCGAGTCCCATTTTCCGTTGGCAGGAGAGCTGAAGCTCACTAGCCGTGCCGAACAGAGCGGAGCAAACAGACAGAGTCACTCCGGTGGAGGGGACAGGAGAGCAGAGGAGAACTGGCTTGGTGGTCTTGACTCTTTCCCGTGCTCGCTGGCTGTCTGCTAACCCATAGTCTGTTGTGATGCGCATTCCCGTAGATCCCAGTGCCACGCGGAGGTTTAGCCCGCCGTCCAGTAGCCTCCAGCCGCTCCCGGCCAAGATGAACGAGCTCAACACGCCGCCCGGGACCGGTCAGCAGGACAGCACGGTGCCAAGGCTGCGCCTGCAGGAGAACCGCAGCATGGCAGAGATCATAGCGGACCACCCGGCCGAGCTGGTCCGGACTGACAGCCCCAACTTCCTCTGCTCTGTCCTGCCCTCTCACTGGCGCTGCAACAAGACGCTGCCCGTCGCCTTCAAAGTAAATACCACTCTCTTCTAGTACTGTATACGTTGTAATGAATAGAACACTTTCTTTAGGCAGCTGTATTCGTTCTATTGAATATTGAGAGAAAAGGTCTGACTGAATTCCTCTTGGCGTTTGGGTCAAACACATGTATTTATATTTGTATAAAATATTATTGCACTGCCCTTTAAATGCGCATTACAAATTATGAGCTTGAATTTCCGTTTCTGCCAGAATTTTTGTCTATAGCAGGTCTGCACAATTTGCCGTTGTAGTATCTGAGCAAATTAGAGTTAGAGACATAAAGACGTACTGTGCGTCTTTCAGGATATAATTAACAAAGCGTGATTGTTTAAAGTTTATAATTGGGAGCAGAGAGGCGCAGAACGGAAACATGATGGATACGTTTCATTAACATGTTGGAAACCTTAGTTCATATGACACATTCTCTGTTATTGTCTCTGTATGGGAGACAGACTGACAGACAGACAGGCTGGTGGACATTAGAATCATGCTGTTGTGTCTCTCACCGCCATTAGATAATATTTCCTAATTGTACTTGTTGAAATAATTATATTGCTCTCTATTCAAATTAACTTAGAAAATGGGGGACATTTTACCATTGTTCTATTACATTTTTTACTCTTAATTGTAATTTAATTCGACAACATGAAATGCATGTAGCTTCCATAATATTACCAGTGGCCTACACTAAATAAACCATAAAATAAGTTTGATAGAAGACATGTACCTATATATGTTTTCCCTCGCAATTTTAAAACGTCATCTGTTGGTTGGAAAGTTATATAAATGAATAACGGATGTTGATTTTGTAGGCCTAATGCATCACAGACATGACAGGGAGCACCAGTTCTATTACCTTCCATTAAAACAAATTCATAGTTGATTTTTGATGTGTACATTTTTATTTTATTTTATTTTGCTTTATATGTTTATATTTTTCCTTTTGACATATTGATAACGGCCATCAAAGGCCGATATCCGCTACCGCTGAACACTGTTCAATAAAGGCCTTTCAATATAATACTAATATAATTCAAAACGGACAGAAGGTGATTCTAATCTGTATATTAAGTGTTATTACAGAGATCTAGGGCCCTGTCATACTACCCAATCATTAGGTGTTTATAATAAACCTTTGTAGTGTTGGTACTCTGCGTTCTAATTGGACCACTTCTCGTGTTATTACACGGAGTTGTTAGTTGTAGTTCCACCGTTGTTATGCAACGTGTTAAGCTGTAGTCATGGTGTCAGATAAAGGATCTGTCCTCCAGCTATCTGGAGACTCACAACACGATAAAGGAATGACTCTCTCCCTCTACAGAATGGATTCACTTACATGTCTTGTGTTTTTAAGAGATTCTGACTTTTCTCACAGTAAATTAAGATCATTTTTTGCGATTCATATTTCTAGAACTGAACCTCAGCAATATTTTTTTAGTGAAAAGGTCTCAGCCGCAGCAACTTATTTCTACTAAGTACAGGTCCTCGTGGAAATATATAACACATGGTCTTATGGAAATATATAACACATGGTCTAATGGAAATATATAACACATGGTCTAATGGAAATATATAACACATGGTCTAATGGAAATATATAACACATGGTCTAATGGAAATATATAACACATGGTCTAATGGAAATATATAACAGATGGCCTTATGGAAATATATAACACATGGAAATATATAACACATGGAAATATATAACACATGGAAATATATAACACATGGAAATATATAACACATGGTCTAATGGAAATATATAACACATGGTCTAATGGAAATATATAACACATGGTCTAATGGAAATATATAACACATGGTCTTATGGAAATATATAACACATGGTCTAATGGAAATATATAACACATGGTCTTATGGAAATATATAACACATGGTCTTATGGAAATATATTACACATGGAAATATATAACACATGGTCTAATGGAAATATATAACACATGGAAATATATAACACATGGTCTTATGGAAATATATAACACATGGAAATATATAACACATGGTCTAATGGAAATATATAACACATGGTCTTATGGAAATATATAACACATGGTCTTATGGAAATATATAACACATGGTCTAATGGAAATATATAACACATGGTCTTATGGAAATATATAACACATGGTCTAATGGAAATATATAACACATGGTCTTATGGAAATATATAACACATGGTCTTATGGAAATATATAACACATGGTCTAATGGAAATATATAACACATGGTCTAATGGAAATATATAACACATGGAAATATATAACACATGGTCTTATGGAAATATATAACAGATGGTCTAATGGAAATATATAACACATGGAAATATATAACACATGGTCTAATGGAAATATATAACACATGGTCTAATGGAAATATATAACACATGGTCTAATGGAAATATATAACACATGGTCTAATGGAAATATATAACACATGGTCTTATGGAAATATATAACACATGGTCTTATGGAAATATATAACACGTGGTCTTATGGAAATATATAACACATGGTCATAGTTCCTGCCAAGGCAGCAGCTACTCTTCCTGGGGTTTATATAATCCCATGGTTCCTGCCAATGGAAATACTCTTCCTGGAAATATATAAGCCATGTTCCTGTCAAGGCAGCAGCTACTCTTCCTGGGGTTTATATATCCCCATTGGTTCCTGCCAAGGCAAGCTATCTTCCTGGGGTTTATTATGGATCCCCATTAGTTCCTGCCAAGGCAGCAGCTATCTTCCTTGGTCTAATGGAAATATTCCTAAGGCAGCAGCTACTCTTCCTGGGGTTTATTATGGAAATATTAGTTCCATGGAAAGCTATCTTCCTGGGGTTTATTATGGATCCCCATTAGTTCCTGCCAAGGCAAATAGCTATCTTCCTGTGGTTTATATAATCCCCATGGTTCCTATCAAGGCAGCATACTCTTCCTGGGGTTTATATATAACCCATTAGTTCTAATGGAAATACTCTTCCTGGGGTTTATAACACCCATGGTTCCTAAAGGCAAAGCTATCTTCCTGGGGTTTATTATGGATCCCCATGGTCTTATGGAAATATCTTCCATGTTGTTTATTATGGATCCCCATTATTCCTGTCAAGGCATAGCTACTCTTCCTGGGGTTTATTATATAATCCCCATTAGTTCCTATCAAGGCACAGCTGGTCTTCCTGGAAATTATATAATCCCCATGGTTCTTATGGAAATATCTTCCTGGGGTTTACATGGATCCCCATTAGTTCCTGCCAAGGCAGCAGCTACTCTTCCTGGGGTTTATTATGGATCCCCATTAGTTCCTGCCAAGGCAGCAGCTACTCTTCCTGGGGTTTATTATGGATCCCCATTAGTTCCTGTCAAGGCAGCAGCTACTCTTCCTGGGATTTATTATGGATCCCCATTAGTTCCTGCCAAGGCAGCAGCTACTCTTCCTGGGGTTTATTATGGATCCCCATTAGTTCCTGCCAAGGCAGCAGCTACTCTTCCTGGGGTTTATTATGGATCCCCATTAGTTCCTGCCAAGGCAGCAGCTACTCTTCCTGTGGTTTATTATGGATCCCCATTAGTTCCTGTCAAGGCAGCAGCTACTCTTCCTGGGGTTTATTATGGATCCCCATTAGTTCCTGCCAAGGCAGCAGCTACTCTTCCTGGGGTTTATTATGGATCCCCATTAGTTCCTGCCAAGGCAGCAGCTACTCTTCCTGGGGTTCATTATGGACCCCCATTAGTTCCTGCAGCAGCTTCTCTTCCTGGGGTCCAGCAACATTAAGGCGGTTACACATATAACATTACCATACATTCATAACAGATTTCACAACATATTAAAATGTATTTATTTACCCCTTCTTACATCAGCTGATATATCAAAGTGCTGTACAGAACCCAGCCTAAACTCCCAAACAGCAAGCAATGCAGGTGTAGAAGCACGGTGGCTTGGAAAAACTCCCTAGAAAGGCCAAAACCTAGGAAGCATCCTAGAGTGGAACCAGGCTATGAGGGTATTAAGTGTGTGCCCTCTGGCCTCTACTCTACTACCACATATCTTCAACCAGAATCCATATGTACATGCATGTATAGTGCGTGTGTTATTGTGTGTGTGTATGCATGTGTCTTTGTCTATGTTTGTGTCTCTTCACAGTCCCTGCTGTTCCATAAGGTGTATTTTTTACCTGTTTATTAAATCTGATTTTAGTGAATCGCTCTGCCTGTTAGTTTATTAGCATTGGCCATAAAACAGGAATGTCTTGCAACCCAACGATTGTCCCAAATCTCATTATTGACAACTTTACCATTTTATCAACTTTGCAACTGCTTACTACTTTTAGCTACTTTTATTAAACTACTTAGCATATTAGCTAACCCTTCCCCTAACCATAACCTTAACCCTTTTAGCTAAGTACTAATCTTAATCTTAACCCTAACCTGAACCCTAACCCCTAGAGCTACAGTTAGCCCGTTAGCTAATGTTAGCATTAGCCACCTTGCCACCTAGCTAGCGTTAGCCACAACAAATTGTAATTTGTAACATATCGTACAAAATGGATGATGGACATCCACACATACCGGCAGGTAGCCTAGTGGTTATAGTATATAATGGTGTCATGGAAAAGTAACCGAAAGATTGCGAGATAGAATCCCCGAGCTGACAGAAGTAACAATCTGTCGTTCTGCCCCTGAACAAGGCAGTTAATCCACTGTTCCTAGACCAGTTAACCCACTGTTCCTAGACCAGTTAACCCACTGTTCCTAGACCAGTTAATCCACTGTTCCTAGACCAGTTAACCCACTGTTCCTAGGCTAGTTAACCCACTGTTCCTAGGCCAGTTAACCCACTGTTCCTAGGCCAGTTAACCCACTGTTCCTAGACCAGTTAACCCACTGTTCCTAGGCCAGTTAACCCACTGTTCCTAGACCAGTTAACCCACTGTTCCTAGACCAGTTAACCCACTGTTCCTAGATCAGTTAACCCCCTCCACTGTTCCTAGACCAGTTAACCCACTGTTCCTAGACCAGTTAATCCACTGTTCCTAGGCCATCATTGAAAATAAGAATTTCTTCTTAACCGACTTGCCTAGTGAAATAAATACCATATGAAATGTAACAAATCAAACTGAATGGAGTGTCTTGGCTTTACATACAGAATGATAGGAAATGCTCTGAGACTGTGTTGAGAAGGAAGTATTTCTAGTTTGTCTTCCATTTTAGCTGGGTGCTGACCATTTAATAGTGTCAGTAATGATCAAATGGCTGAGGTGGGGTTGAATAGGGTTGAACAATACCGGAAAACCTGCAAGGAATTTCACAAAATTAGGTCTGAAGTTGATTTGAGTCCGTTCTCCTCCTCCTCTCGCCTCCTTCACTCTCTTCATCCATCCTTTCTTCCTCCTCCTCCTCCTCCTCCTCCTCCTCCTCATCCTTCCCAGGTTGTGGCATTGGGAGAGGTGACTGATGGGACGGTCGTCACGGTGATGGCAGGGAACGATGAGAACTACTCGGCGGAGCTGCGAAACGCATCTGGGGTGCTGAAGAACCAGGTGGCTCGCTTCAACGACCTGCGCTTCGTGGGCCGCAGTGGACGGGGTCAGTGTCTATATTACCTAGATCAGTATCTATGTCTCTTTATCTATGTTATTATGGTTCTTAGCTTCTTAGGATGCAGATCGTTTCAAACTGAATTTGAAATTGGGTTTTTTATTTGGATCATGGTGACATTATTTCTGATCTGTGTTGGATCATGGTGACATTATTTCCATGTCTCTGCCAGTATTTCCATGCCTCTGCTCTCCTCTGGGTATAGGGCAACCCTCAGCAGGAAAAACAAAACTAGACAAGAATATGTGCCAGGTGTGATATCCCTCCTAAATAGGGTTAATGTTCCTATCGACTCCATAAGGCCAGCAGGCTAATGTTCCTATCGACTCCATAAGGCCAGCAGGCTAATGTTCCTATCGACTCCATAAGGCCAGCAGGCTAATGTTCCTATCGACTCCATAAGGCCAGCAGGCTAATGTTCCTATCGACTCCATAAGGCCAGCAGGCTAATGTTCCTATCGACTCCATAAGGCCAGCAGGCTAATGTTCCTATCGACTCCATAAGGCCAGCAGGCTAATGTTCCTATCGACTCCATAAGGCCAGCAGGCTAATGTTCCTATCGACTCCATAAGGCCAGCAGGCTAATGTTCCTATCGACTCCATAAGGCCAGCAGGCTAATGTTCCTATCGACTCCATAAGGCCAGCAGGCTAATGTTCCTATCGACTCCATAAGGCCAGCAGGCTAATGTTCCTATCCAGCAGGCTAATGACTCCATAAGGCCAGCAGGCTAATGTTCCTATCGACTCCATAAGGCCAGCAGGCTAATGTTCCTATCGACTCCATAAGGCCAGCAGGCTAATGTTCCTATCGACTCCATAAGGCCAGCAGGCTAATGTTCCTATCGACTCCATAAGGCCAGCAGGCTAATGTTCCTATCGACTCCATAAGGCCAGCAGGCTAATGTTCCTATCGATCGACTCCATAAGGCCAGCAGGCTAATGTTCCTATCGACTCCATAAGGCCAGCAGGCTAAGGCCAGCAGGCTAATGTTCCTATCGACTCGACCCATAAGGCCAGCAGGCTAATGTTCCTATCGACTCCATAAGGCCAGCAGGCTAATGTTCCTATCGACTCCATAAGGCCAGCAGGCTAATGTTCCTATCGACTCCATAAGGCCAGCAGGCTAATGTTCCTATCGACTCCATAAGGCCAGCAGGCTAATGTTCCTATCGACTCCATAAGGCCAGCAGGCTAATGTTCCTATCGACTCCATAAGGCCAGCAGGCTAATGTTCCTATCGACTCCATAAGGCCAGCAGGCTAATGTTCCTATCGACTCCATAAGGCCAGCGGCTAATGTTCCATAAGGCCAGCAGGCTAATGTTCCTATCGACTCCATAAGGCCAGCAGGCTTCCTATGTTCAGCAGGCTATCGACTCCATAAGGCCAGCAGGCTAATGTTCCTATCGACTCCATAAGGCCAGCAGGCTAATGTTCCTATCGACTCCATAAGGCCAGCAGGCTAATGTTCCTATCGACTCCATAAGGCCAGCAGGCTAATGTTCCTATCGACTCCATAAGGCCAGCAGGCTAGTCTGTTTTTTGTCATGTTTTTTCTTTATTATAATTATTATCTTATATTTTTATTTTTTATTATTGGTATGTAACTGTTATGAAAGTTTTATTGTCAATTTTTGGTGTTGTATTTAAACGCCACTTTAAATGTGTACATGACACTGCAACAACATTTCCCCATGGGGACAATAAAGTCGGGAAGTCAGGAAGAACAGTTAATAACCTTAAGGACCTGGTGAATCACAGAGAGCTTGGGGTCATAACTGACGCAAGACCGTTCACCCATCGCTGTGAACTATATAACATGGAGGAGTGGCCCTCCTTGCTCCCAGAACACACGGGTACATATTTGTGTACAAGGCAGTGCTTGGCCTCTTCCGTACATAATGTATCTTAACAACATCACAATCCTACAGCCTCCACTCTGTCAGTGCTCTCATTCACAGGTCCTAGGGCAAGGACTGAAATGGGGAAACAATCCTTCTCCTACAACGCACCTTGGTCTTGGAACAAACTAAAAAAAGACTTTCAAACCTGAGGAGAGGGTGTCTCTGTCTGAGTTGAAAACTTTGATAGAAGACAATATAATTGAACGTTGTGATTGTTTTTAATGTTTTGTATTGAAGTATTGTGTTCTTGTGTACACACTGACAACTTCCTGCTGACCTCTTGACCTCCCCTTCCAAAAAAAGGTTTCTAACGTCAAGGTTTCTAACCGTACACCGTACTGACCTCTTGACAGGTCCCCTTCCAAAAAACAGGTTTCTAACGTCAAGGTGTCTAACCGTACACCGTACTGACCTCTTGACAGGTCTTCTTCTGGTTAAATAACTGATCTTAGTGTCTATATTTCTATATCTAATACCTCTATATTATAAAAGAGGTCAGTGTCTATATCTCTATATCTATACCTCTATATTATTAGAGGTCAGTGTCTATCTCTATATCTTTACATCTATATTATTAAAGAGGTCAGTGTCTATCTCTATATCTTTACATCTATATTATTAAAGAGGTCAGTGTCTATATCTCTATACCTATACCGCTATATTCATAAAGAGGTCAGTCTCTATCTCTATATCTGTTCCTCTATAGTAGTAAAGAGGTCAGTGTCTATCTCTATATCTGTTCCTCTATAGTAGTAAAGAGGTCAGTGTCTATCTCTATATCTTTACCTCTATATTAGTGAAGAGGTCAGCATCCATCTCTATATCTATACCTCTATATTCATAAAGAGGTCAGTCTCTATCTCTATATCTATACCTCTATATTAGTAAAGAGGTTGTTGTCTATCTCTATATCTATACATCTATATTATTAAAGAGGTCAGTGTCTATCTCTATATCTGTTCCTCTATAGTAGTAAAGAGGTCAGTGTCTATATCTCTATACCTATACCGCTATATTCATAAAGAGGTCAGTCTCTATCTCTATATCTATGACTCTACATTATTAAAGAGGTTATTGTCTATATCTCTGTATATCTATACCTCTACATTATTAATGAGGTTATTGTCTATATCTCTATATATCTATACCTCTACATTATTAATGAGGTTATTGTCTATATCTCTGTATATCTATACCTCTACATTATTAAAGAGGTCAGTGTCTATATCTCTATATCTATGACTCTACATTATTAAAGAGGTCAGTGTCTATATCTCTATATCTATGACTCTACATTATTAAAGAGGTTATTGTCTATACCTCTATATATCTATACCTCTACATTATTAAAGAGGTCAGTGTCTATATCTCTATATCTATACCTCTACATTATTAAAGAGGTCAGTGTCTATATCTCTATACCTATACCGCTATATTCATAAAGAGGTCAGTCTCTATCTCTATATCTATACCTCTATATTAGTAAAGAGGTTGTTGTCTATCTCTATATCTATACATCTATATTATTAAAGAGGTCAGTGTCTATCTCTATATCTGTTCCTCTATAGTAGTAAAGAGGTTATTGTCTATATCTCCATATATCTACCTCTATAATATTTAAAGAGGTTATTGTCTATATCTATATATATCTACCTCTATATTAGTAAAGAGGCTATTGTCTATATCCAGGGGTGAAAGTACATTTCTTCCCAGAATGGGACATCCATTTCTTTCCAGAATGGGACCTCCTATGTGTGCATGTGCACCCCAAAAAATGTACAGTCTGGACGTTCTGGCGCCCCAGGCGAGACAAAAAATTGCCACACCGCCCCTTTCCCTGCTAAACTAGAACAGTGTATGTATAGCAGGGATCTGCAATAGGTTTGGCCGCGGGCCAATTCTTTCCTCAGCCAATAGTCGGCAGAATGGAACACAATAGCAGCCCATTCATATGCCTATGCTACAAATGAAACAGCATGTTTAACACACCTGGTTAGTAGGTTATATAATCAGTTTAATATGGAGGTTAGTGTCTATACCATATCCTAATATTTTAAACTGATAAAATCCACCAATGTCTCTATTAAATTAAGTTTGTAATATTGATTTGTGCGGCTGATTGTGGAAAAAGCAATAAAGAGAAAATGTTGCTCGGAAGAACATCTACAAAGAAATGGTATAATGAAAGTAGTTTCAGTTTAGACTAAGAAATAGGCCTCCTTACCATTTTCCCAATGTCAAACCACGGTGTCTGCAACCAAATGGTGGCTGTTTGCAAATAAATATTACACATTATCCTCATTATAATATTCATATATTATATTATAACTTTAGTTAAATAATATCATAAATATTTGAATTATAATGTAATATTATATTGTAATTATATTGTAATTGTAATTATATAATATTATAAATATTATCCTAATTATTCTAAGCATGGCACTTTCTAAAGTGACCTTTGCCCCCAGAGGACTCGAACCAACGTAAATAATAGGAACAGAATAGCAAAAGTCCAATTTTTAATCTCCTCGAAGGACGCAGCTCATCTTCAGCAGGTCATGGAGAGGAATCAATATATCCTCATCAGATGCGTTTTTTTTATGGGCGATTGTTAAAGAATGCTTCAGAATTATCTGGATGATTTTTATATATTTCATATAACGCTAACGATGGGTATTCTTTTGCCCTTTTCGTTAACGAAGGGTATGGCATACCCTCACTCAATTGGAGCCCTGGTGTTAATCAAATCTACCAAGCCCTTCCTAGACACAGGAAGTATATAAGAAGGGCATGGTGACGGTATTGGAGGATTTGACTATACTGATAAATCTATGGACAGAATGATTGCTTCTGTCAAAACTCTTATTTTTGTTTTTTTTTATAGGAAGAAATAGGCTCCAACAATGTCCTCTGTTGTCGTGAAGGCAAATTAAAAAAGAAGACAATTGTTGAAATTAAATATTTTCTGTGTGACAATTCCGCCGTTGCTCCAAAGATGATGTCTATCCGCGTTGCCTTTTCTCCTGCACTCGCTCTCCTCATTAATACAATAATGATTTTAAAAGTCTGTCTCATGACATTGTAATACATTCGGTCTCCAGTTTATGGGCTACAGAAAAACGTCATAGAGTACTTATTTTCCTACCGTAGGGTACATAACGTCTGGTAAATTCATTTGTTAAATTAATTTTGCTCTGGGGAGGCGCCCTGGGGAGGCACCCTGGGGAGGCGACCTGGGGAGGCGCCTTGGGGAGGCGCCCTGGGGAGAGGCGCTGGGGAGGCACCTTGGGGAGGCGCCCTGGGGAGACACCCTGGGGAGGCGCGCTGGGGAGGCACCCTGGGGAGAGGCGCTGGGGAGGCGCTCTGGGGAGGCGCCCTGGGGAGGCGCCCTGGGGAGGCGCCCCGGGGAGAGGCGCTGGGGAGGCGCCCTGGGGAGGCGCCCTGGGGAGAGGCGCTGGGGAGGCGCGCTGGGGAGGCGCCCTGGGCGTGGACATGCTACATATTTTACATCCCTGCCGTGATGCCACTGGGTGAGATAAGTTCTCATTGTTTTTGGGCAGAATAATGTGAGGTGTTATGTGTTCTTGAAGGTGCATCTTGGTCAGTTTAGCTCAGAAGATAATAATCATATAATTATATTTACAATTACAATTAATTCAATAGCATCTCTGTGGGCCTAGTCATTTGTCATTAAACTTTTCAAATGTGTTACCTTTTGTTTTGACATAAAGACAACCAGTCGTAATCTTTTCATCTGATTGTCAAACAACCATTTCAAAGGGATCCTTCACCAGGCTACCAGCCCATGTTCATCCACTTGCAACAGTCTCCAAACAGTGGTGAAATGGAAAGAGACATTCTTGACATTGTTGATTGTTTTCAGGGCAGAAATAATGCCTCCACAGGTGTTCTCGCGCATCTCAGTTTCAGACAATCATCTCTGCCTTGTCAAAATGTCAGTGTTCTTGTCAAACCACATCCCATTTTGGAGTGTATGCTATACTACCTGTTTTCAAGCCCATTGGCTTATTTTTCATGCTTCTGACATGCGGTAATGATTCGTAGTGGTGTAATGATTCATGGTGATGTAATGATTCATAGTGGTGTAATGATACATAGTGGTGTACTGATTCATAGTGGTGTAATGATTCGTAGTGGTGTAATGATTCATAGTAGTGTAATGATTCATAGTGGTGTAATGATTCATAGTGGTGTAATGATTCATAGTTGTGTAATGATTCATAGTGGTGTAATGATACATAGTGATGTAATGATTCGTAGTGGTGTAATGATTCATAGGTGGTGTACTGATTCATAGTGGTGTACTGATTCATAGTGGTGTAATGATTCATAGTGGTGTAATGATTCATAGTGGTGTACTGATTCATAGTGGTGTACTGATTCATATTGGTGTACTGATTCATAGTGGTGTACTGATTCATAGTGGTGTAATGATTCATAGTGGTGTAATGATTCATAGTGGTGTAATGATTCATAGTGGTGTAATGATTCATAGGTGGTGTACTGATTCATAGTGGTGTACTGATTCATAGTGGTGTAATGATTCGTAGTGGTGTAATGATTCATAGTGGTGTACTGATTCATAGTGGTGTAATGATTCATAGTGGTGTAATGATTCATAGTGGTGTAATGATTCATAGTGGTGTAATGATTCATAGGTGGTGTACTGATTCATAGTGGTGTACTGATTCATAGTGGTGTAATGATTCGTAGTGGTGTAATGATTCGTAGTGGTGTAATGATTCATAGTGGTGTAATTATTCATAGGTGGTGTACTGATTCATAGTGGTGTAATGATTCATAGTAGTGTATTGATTCATAGTGGTGTACTGATTCATAGTGGTGTAATGATTCATAGTGGTGTAATGATTCATAGTGGTGTAATGATTCATAGGTGGTGTAATGATTCATAGTGGTGTAATGATTCATAGTAGTGTATTGATTCATAGTGGTGTACTGATTCATAGTGGTGTAATGATTCATAGTGGTGTAATGATTCATAGTGGTGTAATGATTCATAAGTGGTGTAATGATTCATAGTGGTGTAATGATTCATAGGTGGTGTAATGATTCATAGGTGGTGTAATGATTCTGTCATGCCCTGACCTTAGTTATCTTTGTTTTCTTTATAATTTGGTTAGGTCAGGGTGTGACGAGGGTGTTTTGTGTTGGTTTTGTATTGTCTAGTTTTAAAAATATATTTATGGGTTTTTCCCTAGTCTAGGTGTTTATATGTCTATGGTTGCCTAGATTGGTTCTCAATCAGAGGCAGCTGTTTATCGTTGTCTCTGATTGGGGACCATATTTAGGTAACCATATTCCTTGGGTAGTTTGTGGGTTGTTCTTCTACGTTTAGCTGCCTGTTCTGCACTAGTCATATTCCTTGGGTAGTTTGTGGGTTGTTTTTCTATGTTTAGTTGCCTGTTCTGCCATATTCCTTCACGGTTCGTTTTGTTGTTTTGTTTAGTACTGTTCGGTGTTCTCTCTTTAATTAAAGAGTTATGTTCGCTTGCCACGCTGCGCCTTGGTCTCCTCACTATGACAACCGTGACAGATTCATAGTGGTGTAATGGTTCAGTGGTGTAATGATTCACGGTGGTGTAATATCCTACAGTTTCCTGGACCTTTTATTTTAATTATTGTGATAGGCTCATGTTTGACAGGTACTGGGTACACCAGGTGCACCCAAGACAGTACAAATTGTAGAATGTCTATATATTCATATCTATCAATTCTATCTACATTTGATTATCTTTGATGTGAATTGCTAACTAATATTTAGATTTTTAGGATTACTGAAATATTTTTATATTAGTCATCAGTAATACTACTGGAATAAACCAGTGAGGTATTAGCTACATTTAGAGTACATGAAGAGGCAACCAGCCCATTTAAGCTAACATATACCCAAATAATACATTATTGCATGAAATTACTTTAGAAAGGGGCATTAGTCAAGTATGTTCTCTTTCCCCTTCCTGTTTGCACTGGCAATTCAACTGCTTGCAACAAGATTTAGACAGGACCCAAACATAACAGGTGTCAGTATTGGTAAACATGAATATAAACTAAACTCATTTGCAGATATCTCGATTACCAATATTGAAATCTCAATGGCCCCTTTGCTAAAAATATTTTAAGAATAGTCAAAAATCTCAGTATATAAAATTAATGTGGGATTTAAAAAAAAATTATGTCAATAGGAAAAAGAAAAAGAATATCAGATATGAGGTAAGACCCTAACCCCTGATCAGATAAAATGTTATTTCACTCTAAATAAATGAACAGACCTTCACCACGCATATAGGGAAGGACAACGGACGGTGTTCTTTAAATGGAAGTGACCGACGCTGGAGTAGACAAGCAGGTACGGGGAGTCAAACATTTAATCAGAACAAACATGGAACAAGACAGGGACACGGGTATACAAGGACACATGACAACACATGTCTGGGATCAGAATGGGGGAACAGACAGACATAGGCGAGGTAATGACAGAGGTGATTGAGTCTAGGTGAGTCCAATAATCGCTGATGTTTGGTTGCTTCAGCATTCTGTAAGTGACCGACGCTGGAGTAGACAAGCAGGTACGGGGAGTCAAACATTTAATCAGAACAGACATGGAACAAGACAGGGACACGGGTATACAAGGACACATGACAACACATGTCTGGGATCAGAATGGGGGAACAGACAGACATAGGCGAGGTAATGACAGAGGTGATTGAGTCTAGGTCAGTCCAATAATCGCTGATGTTTGGTTGCTTCAGCATTCTGTAAGTGACCGACGCTGGAGTAGACAAGCAGGTACGGGGAGTCAAACATTTAATCAGAACAGACATGGAACAAGACAGGACAAGCGTCAGGTATACAACGACATACGACAATCAATGCTGAAGCTGGGATCAGAATGGGGGAACAGACAGATATAGGAGAGGTAATGACAGAGGTGATTGAGTCCCACACTATACACGCCAGCTACTACAGCAGGTGAAATCACTGCAAAACTTAACAAAGAGCTGGGTGATCCATAATAAACCCCAGGAAGAGTAGCTGCTAATGGGGACCCATAATAAATACAAAGTAGAGGTAAACCAGCATGGTGGAAAAGGGGCTATGCTAAAAGCCTACTACTGGTTAGTTAGTTAGGGTAAGCCGATTTAGGGCTCCTGAGTGGCGCAGCGGTCTAAGGCACTGCATCTCAGTGCAAGAAGTAGCACTACAGACCTGGTTTGATTCTAGGCTGTATCACAACTGGCCGTTATTGGGATTCCCATAGGGCGGCGCACAATTGGCCCCGCGTCGTTAAGGACGTCACTGTAAATAAGAATTGTTTTCGTAACTGACTTGCCTACTTAAGGGCTTTCTATATAGTTGTCTAATGTTGGTGGGGCGTATTAACCATCCCTTTAAGGGCTTTCTGTATAGTTGTCTAATGTTGGTGGGGCGTATTAACCTTCCCTTTAAGGGCTTTCTGTATAGTTGTCTAATGTTGGTGGGGCGTATTAACCTTCCCTTTAAGGGCGTTCTGTATAGTTGTCTAATGTTGGTGGGGCGTATTAACCTTGTATGGCTCCACCATTCTCTAAACACTCATCAAGGACAATACACAACACCACCACAAAAACAACACCACAACAACAACAGCGACAACAGCAACAACAAAAACAACAGCAACAACAATAGCAACAAGAACAGCAACAACAACAACAACAGCATCAGCAACAAGAACAACAACAACAACAGCATCAGCAACAAGAACAACAACAACAACAGCAACAACAGCAGCAGCAACAGCAACAAGAACAATAGCAACAATAACAACAGCAACAACAGCAGCAACAACAGCAACAACAGCAACAACAACAACAACAGCAGCAACAACAGCAACAAGAACAACAAGAACAACAGCAACATGAACAACAACAACAACAACAGCAACAATAACAACAGCAGCAACAACAACAGCAACAACAGCAACAAGAACAACAGCAGCAACACCAACAGCAACATGAACAACAACAACAACAACAGCAACAACAGCAGCAACAACAGCAACAAGAACAACAGCAGCAACAACAACAGCAACATGAACAACAACAACAACAACAGCAACAACAGCAACAACAACAACAGCAGCAACAGTAACAACAACAGCAACATGAACAACAACAACAACAACAGCAACATGAACAAC
>NC_088419.1:1722189-1804689 GCF_034236695.1 Oncorhynchus nerka
GGGAGGTAAGGGGACATATAGGGAGGGAGGTAAGGGGACGTATAGGGAGGGAGGTAAGGGACGTATAGGGAGGGAGATAAGGGGACGTGTAGGGAGGGAGGTAAGGGGACATATAGGGAGGGAGGTAAGGGGACGTATAGGGAGGGAGGGATGGAAGTAAGGGGACATATAGGGAGGGAGATAAGGGGACATGTAGGGAGGGAGGTAAGGGGACATATAGGGAGGGAGGTAAGGGGACGTATAGGGAGGGAGGGAGGTAAGGGGACATATAGGGAGGGAGGTAAGGGGACGTATAGGGAGGGAGGTAAGGAGACATATAGGCAGGGAGGTAAGGGGACATATAGGGAGGGAGGTAAGGGAAGGTATAGGGAGGGAGGGAGGGAGGTAAGGGGACGTGTAGGGAGGGAGGGAGGGAGGTAAGGGGACGTGTAGGGAGGGAGGGATGGAGGTAAGGGGCGTATAGGGAGGGAGGGAGGGAGGGAGGTAAGGGGACATATAGGGAGGAGGTAAGGGGACGTATAGGGAGGGAGGGATGGAGGTAAGGGGACGTGTAGGGAGGGAGGGAGGTAAGGGGACGTGTAGGGAGGGAGGGAGGTAAGGGGACGTGTAGGGAGGGAGGTAAGGGGACGTATAGGGAGGGAGGGATGGAGGTAAGGGGACGTGTAGGGAGGGAGGGAGGGAGACATATAGGGAGGGAGGTAAGGGGACGTGTAGGGAGGGAGGGAGGGAGGTAAGGGGACATATAGGGAGGGAGGTAAGGAAAGGTATATGGAGGGAGGTAAGGGACGTATAGGGAGGGAGGGAGGTAAGGGGACATATAGGGAGGGAGGTAAGGGGACGTGTAGGGAGAGAGGGAGGTAAGGGGACGTGTAGGGAGGGAGGGAGGTAAGGGGACATATAGGGGGAGATAAGGGGACGTATAGGGAGGGAGGTAAGGGGACGTATAGGGAGGGAGGTAAGGGGATGTATAGGTATGGAGGTAAGGGGACGTGTAGGGAGGGAGGGAGGTAAGGGGACGTATAGGGAGGGAGGGAGGTAAGGGGACGTATAGGGAGGGAGGGATGGAGGTAAGGGGACGTATAGGGAGGTAAGGGGACGTTATAGGGAGGGAGGTACCATCTACAGAGAATGCTGTGGTAGTTAAAGTGGTCTGTCTTTTGGTGGGTTGACATTACTGAATGGTGTGGTAGTTAAAGTGGTCTGTCTTTTGGTGTGTTGACATTACTGAATGGTGTGGTAGTTAAAGTGGTCTGTCTTTTGGTGGGTTGACATTACTGAATGCTGTCGTGGTTAAAGTGGTCTGTCTTTTGGTGGGTTGACATTACTGAATGGTGTGGTGGTTAAAGTGGTCTGTCTTTTGGTGGGTTGACATTACTGAATGCTGTGGTAGTTAAAGTGGTCTGTCTTTTGGTGGGTTGACATTACTGAATGCTGTGGTAGTTAAAGTGGTCTGTCTTTTGGTGGGTTGACATTACTGAATGCTGTGGTAGTTAAAGTGGTCTGTCTTTTGGTGGGTTGACATTACTGAATGCTGTGGTGGTTAAAGTGGTCTGTCTTTTGGTGGGTTGACTTCACTGAATGGTGTGGTAGTTAAAGTGGTCTGTCTTTTGGTGGGTTGACATTACTGAATGGTGTGGTAGTTAAAGTGGTCTGTCTTTTGGTGGGTTGACATTACTGAATGCTGTGGTAGTTAAAGTGGTCTGTCTTTTGGTGGGTTGACATTACTGAATGCTGTGGTGGTTAAAGTGGTCTGTCTTTTGGTGGGTTGACATCACTGAATGCTGTGGTAGTTAAAGTGGTCTGTCTTTTGGTGGGTTGACATTACTGAATGCTGTGGTGGTTAAAGTGGTCTGTCTTTTGGTGGGTTGACATTACTGAATGCTGTGGTGGTTAAAGTGGTCTGTCTTTTGGTGGGTTGACATTACTGAATGCTGTGGTAGTTAAAGTGGTCTGTCTTTGGTGGGTTGACATTACTGAATGGTGTGGTAGTTAAAGTGGTCTGTCTTTTGGTGGGTTGACATTACTGAATGGTGTGGTAGTTAAAGTGGTCTGTCTTTTGGTGGGTTGACATTACTGAATGGTGTGGTAGTTAAAGTGGTCTGTCTTTTGGTGGGTTGACATTACTAATGCTGAATGGTGGTGGTGGTTAAAGTGGTCTGTCTTTTGGTGGGTTGACATTACTGAATGCTGTGGTAGTTAAAGTGGTCTGTCTTTTGGTGGGTTGACATTACTGAATGCTGTGGTAGTTAAAGTGGTCTGTCTTTTGGTGGGTTGACATTACTGAATGCTGTGGTGGTTAAAGTGGTCTGTCTTTTGGTGGGTTGACATCACTGAATGCTGTGGTAGTTAAAGTGGTCTGTCTTTTGGTGGGTTGACATTACTGAATGCTGTGGTGGTTAAAGTGGTCTGTCTTTTGGTGGGTTGACATTACTGAATGCTGTGGTGGTTAAAGTGGTCTGTCTTTTGGTGGGTTGACATTACTGAATGCTGTGGTAGTTAAAGTGGTCTGTCTTTTGGTGGGTTGACATTACTGAATGGTGTGGTAGTTAAAGTGGTCTGTCTTTTGGTGGGTTGACATTACTGAATGGTGTGGTAGTTAAAGTGGTCTGTCTTTTGGTGGGTTGACATTACTGAATGGTGTGGTAGTTAAAGTGGTCTGTCTTTTGGTGGGTTGACATTACTGAATGCTGTGGTGGTTAAAGTGGTCTGTCTTTTGGTGGGTTGACATTACTGAATGGTGTGGTGGTTAAAGTGGTCTGTCTTTTGGTGGGTTGGTTACTGGGCTGTGAAATGGTCCTGTCTTTTGGTGGGTTGACATTACTGAATGCTGTGGTAGTTAAAGTGGTCTGTCTTTTGGTGGGTTGACATTACTGAATGCTGTGGTAGTTAAAGTGGTCTGTCTTTTGGTGGGTTGACATTACTGAATGCTGTGGTAGTTAAAGTGGTCTGTCTTTTGGTGGGTTGACATTACTGAATGCACTGCCGGTTTTTGAAACTGGGAAAAGATCTTATACATGCGCATTGGGAGCATAATGTTCCCTACTGAAATCTCTATTCTATCATTGTTTGGGTTAGAGTTGTTCAATCAATGCAAATACTGTACATTATTCCTTTACTTGATAGTCAGTTAGATTAATTGGAAAATATGAAGTATTTTCAAAATTAGTTATCTCTACTAAAACCTAAAATTTATCCAACTATAAATAGTAGATTATACTGTCCAACTGTTAAGCTGTCTTGACTTTATTTTATTAGTCAAAGTAAATTTGGTCTTAGTTGGGATAACTCTTAAGTTTAAAGTTCATATAACTAAAGTTGAAATTGATTGAAGTATGAATTGTAAGTTATACGGACAAATTGGTAAGTTGACTTAACTATCTTTTATAAGTCAAGTTAGGATAGCTTGAAACGTAAAGTTGATAAAAGCTTGAAAAAAGGCTATGAATATAGTGAGTTGAAACAACATGTTTTCCAGTGAGGGAGAACTGGCGCGTCTTAGCATTGGACAGACTCCGTCTTATAAAAACACATTTTTGTAACTGAGAGGCAAACGGACGACGACTGTGTGTTTCGATCTCAGAGATTGAGGACACATCTCGGATGCGCTGTCATTATTTAATTACTGATGCTTGTTCTTTTCCCCCCACATCCTCTCCACGTTGTCTCTGTTTTGTCATTCTGTTTATTCAAGCAAATCATTCAAATTGTATTTCATAAAATGCCTTTCTTACATTACCCCGTTGGCACTAAGTGCTTTACAGTTACCCAGTGAGCAAGCAAAGATTACAAATTGTATTACTGTTGTTAAATTCTCTCTCCTTCATTCAGTGGGAGATAGGGAATTATTAAGAGAGTATCTGGGGACGTATACTAATGTTATTAATATGTTGATGTGTTTGTACTTCTACAGGAAGTCACATGACTTCTACAGGAAGTCACATGACTTCTACAGGAAGTCACATGACTTCTACCGGAAGTCACATGACTTCTACAGGAAGTCACATGACTTCTACCGGAAGTCACATGACTTCTACCGGAAGTCACATGACTTCTACAGGAAGTCACATGACTTCTACAGGAAGTCACATGACTTCTACAGGAAGTCACATGACTTCTACAGGAAGTCACATGACTTCTACAGGAAGTCACATGACTTCTACAGGAAGTCACATGACTTCTACAGGAAGTCACATGACTTCTACCGGAAGTCACATGACTTCTACAGGAAGTCACATGACTTCTACAGGAAGTCACATGACTTCTACAGGCGTGGAACATGAAGACTCATTCTGAGTTGTGTTTATTCCTTCCCCCAGACCTAGCCCAGCTAGCATGTACAATGCCTTCGCAAAGGATCCAGACCCCTTCCCTTTTCTCCACATTGTATTCCTTTACAGCCTTATTCTGATTGATTCAATTAAACATTTTCCTCATTAATGACAAAGCGGAAAAAAAGAAAAATAATCAGAATGCACTATAAAGTTCTGAGAACCATATGTTTCTTAAAGCTTGGTGAGAGTGTGGTTGTCCTATGGTTATTATTCATACAACCTTCCCACAACGTTCTGGGAATGGTGCAGGATTGGCATTGGAACACAGCACATTTAAGTAACTTACCCCAGCTAGCACATAATGTTCTGAGAACCATATGTTTCTTAAAGCTTGGTGGGAGTGTGGTTGTCCTATGATTATTTATCATACAAACTTTCCACAACGTTCTGGAGACGGTGCAGGACAGTTGCTTAGCTTTGGAACATCCTCAGCACAAGGAACTTGACAACAAACAAAAAAACGTTTTTGTCTTGACATATCATCACTTTAACAGAATGTTTCCTAAAAGTTCAGATGTTGCATTTCATTTCGATTTTGGTATCGTTCTAGAAACGTTCTCCAGCTGGTTTGACGTTGGGAATGTTCTCCAGTAGTTTAGAGAACATTAAGAAACATTATCCTTCTGTGGGAATGTCAGTACTTCAGCGTAACGTTTCCTACAGGTTTACTCATGGTTCTATTTAAAGTCATGTTCTCAAATTGTGCAGAGAACATTAAGAAACAATGTTCTTCTGTGGGAATTTCTGTACTTCCACAGAACATTTCACACAAGTTCCCAAGCGGTTCTTTTTAATGGCATATTTTTTTACTCCATTCTGTGAAAGTTCCCAAAAAATGTTGTTCTCAGAACATTTTAGAGAATGTATGGTTCTCTTTTATTTCAGTTAGTGGCAATAATCTGGGAATGTTCTAGAATAAAATGTAATTGTAACAATCAAAAAGCTCCATAAGAACCACAATGAAACTTTATTAACGTTCGGGGAACGTTCTATGAATATATATATTGTTTTTTAATTATACATTTCGTTCTCAGCATCAACAAAACTCCCTATACTTTATTTGGTTAAGTGCTATGATCTTAATGAGTGCTTGTTTCCTCTGAAATGGGGTCTGTTTGAACAAACTCAAATGTTTAGCTTTGTGTGCCTTCCCATCCTGGTGGTGCAGTGGACTGATTCCATGACCCAAAAAACAGAAGGTTTAAATCTCATTGATGCTTTGTCACGATAAAAAGTTTTGTGTGTTTGCAATACCTAAGCAAATTCATTTCAACGTGTCTGGCTTGGAGTAAAAGATTTGTTTTTAACCCAAAATAAGCTAGGAGTATTATTAAAAGTAAGTAAACCTATTGAAACATTTAGAGAACGTTTTAAGGAAGTTACTCAAAAAAAAACATCATTTCCGTCCCAGAAATATGTTACATGAACCAGAGTAAAACGTTCTCAGAACTTCCCTGGAACCAGAGTAAAACGTTCTCAGAACTTCCCTGGAACCAGAGTAAAACGTTCTCAGAACTTCCCTGGAACCAGAGTAAAACGTTCTCAGAACTTCCCTGGAACCAGAGTAAAACGTTCTCAGAACTTCCCTGGAACCAGAGTAAAACGTTCTCAGAACTTCCCTGGAACCAGAGTAAAACGTTCTCAGAACTTCCCTGGAACCAGAGTAAAACGTTCTTCTGCAGACAAATTCTGCAGAATTTGTCTGCAGTTAAACAGTTATTTACCAAGAACAGGCTAAATGTAAAGTTTAAAAAACGTTCACTTTTACCAGTCAGGAAACGTATGGCTTCGTTCCCAGAACCAATGTGTACCAAAAACATTTGTTCCCGCAACTTTGAGGAACCAAATGTGCTAGCTGGGAGGTCTCTGTCTGTACTGTCAGTAGAGGACTACAGTAGCTAGCTATATGAACCACTGTAGTAGCAGTGAATGTCTAACTGGGTTTGTGTGGAGGTCAGTAGCAACTGTCTGTGTCTGTATGGTGAGTGGTTTGTTGGGACACTGTAATTGGGGTTAAGTGGCTCAGTGTGGTAGCTAGCTATACTGTGATATTAGCTAGAGGCTAACTGGCTGTATGTTACTGTGGTATTAGCTAGAGGCTAACTGGCTGTATGGTACTGTGAAATTAGCTAGAGGCTAACTGGCTATATAGTACTGTGATATTAGCTAGAGGCTAACTGGTTGTATTATATTGTGGTATTAGCTAGAGGCTAACTGGCTGTACTGTATGATACTGTGATATTAGCTAGAGACTAACTGGTTGTATGATATTGTGAAATTAGCTAGAGGCTAACTGGCTGTATGGTACTGTGGTATTAGCTAGATGCTAGCTGGCTGTATGGTACTGTGGTATTAGCTAGAGGCCAACTGGCTGTATGGTACTGTGGTATTAGCTAGAGGCTACCTGGCTGTATGGTACTATGGTATTATCTAGATGCTAGCTGGCTGTATGGTACTATGAAATTAGCTAGTGGCTAACTGGCTGTATGGTACTGTGATACTAGCTAGAGTCTAACTGGATGTATAGTACTGTGATATTAGCTAGAGGCTAACTGGCTGTATGGTACTGTGGTATTAGCTAGATGCTAACTGGGTGTATGGTACTGTGGTATTAGCTAGAGGCTAGCAGGCTGTATGGTACTGTGATATTAGCTAGAGGCTAACCGGCTGTATAGTACTGTGATATTAGCTAGAGGCTAACTGGCTGTATGGTACTGTGGTATTAGCTAGATGCTAACTGGGTGTGAGTGTCTCTCTGTGCTCACTGTGCTTAATGAGATGACAGCGCTGGGTTACCCTGTGGTTGGCCACTGTGTGTGTGTTTTGCTGTCATTAGCAGTTTCGAACAGACAGCCTTGTTCAGGTGCTCTAAGAATACCTATCATTACTAGGTACTGAGTGTGTAGGGACTGTCAGCAGTGTTAGACAGACACACACACACACTGTTACATACTGCTGACGGACCGTACACACTCAGTACCTAGTGATAATAGGTATACTTAGAGCACCGAACAAGGCTGTCTGTTCAGAACCGATAAGGAGGTGAGAGAAAACACTGGCCAATAACAGGGTGTCCCAGCTAAGGTGAGAGAAAACACTGGCCAATAACAGGGTATCCCAGCTAAGGTGAGAGAAAACACTGGCCAATAACAGGGTATCCCAGCTAAGGTGAGAGAAAACACTGGCCAATAACAGGGTATCCCAGCTAAGGTGAGAGAAAACACTGGCCAATAACAGGGTGTCCCAGCTAAGGTGAGAGAAAACACTGGCCAATAACAGGGTATCCCAGCTAAGGTGAGAGAAAACACTGGCCAATAACAGGGTGTCCCAGCTAAGGTGAGAGAAAACACTGGCCAATAACAGGGTAACCCAGCTAAGGTGAGAGAAAACACTGGCCAATAACAGGGTGTCCCAGCTAAGGTGAGAGAAAACACTGGCCAATAACAGGGTGTCCCAGCTAAGGTGAGAGAAAACACTGGCCAATAACAGGGTGTCCCAGCTAATGTGAGAGAAAACACTGGCCAATAACAGCGTGTCCCAGCTAAGGTGAGAGAAAACACTGGCCAATAACAGGGTGTCCCAGCTAAGGTGAGAGAAAACACTGGCCAATAACAGGGTATCCCAGCTAAGGTGAGAGAAAACACTGGCCAATAACAGGGTAACCCAGCTAAGGTGAGAGAAAACACTGGCCAATAACAGGGTGTCCCAGCTAAGGTGAGAGAAAACACTGGCCAATAACAGGGTAACCCAGCTAAGGTGAGAGAAAACACTGGCCAATAACAGGGTATCCCAGCTAAGGTGAGAGAAAACACTGGCCAATAACAGGGTAACCCAGCTAAGGTGAGAGAAAACCTTGGCCAATAACAGGGTGTCCCAGCTAAGGTGAGAGAAAACACTGGCCAATAACAGGGTATCCCAGCTAAGGTGAGAGGAAGCACAGTGGTGTAGATGACTTGGTGGTAAACATGTTGATGTGGATCTGGGGTTCTGGTTCTGTTCTAGTTCTGGTCTGGTATGAGTATGGGTCTGGGGTTATATTCTAGTTCTCGTCTGGTATGGTGCTGGGGTTATATTCTAGTTCTTGTCTGAGTATGGTGCTGGGGTTATGTTCTAGTTCTCATCTGAGTATGGTGCTGGGGTTATGTTCTAGTTCTCATCTGAGTATGGTGCTGGGGTTATGTTCTAGTTCTCGTCTGAGTATGGTGCTGGGGTTATGTTCTAGTTCTCGTCTGGTATGGTGCTGGGGTTATGTTCTAGTTCTCATCTGAGTATGGTGCTGGGGTTATGTCCTAGTTCTCGTCTGGTATGGTGCTGGGGTTATGTTCTAGTTCTGGTCTGGTATGGTGCTGGGGTTATGTTCTAGTTCTGGTCTGAGTATGGTGCTGGGGTTATGTTCTAGTTCTCGTCTGGTATGGTGCTGGGGTTATGTTCTAGTTCTCGTCTGGTATGGTGCTGGGGTTATGTTCTAGTTCTGGTCTGAGTATGGTGCTGGGGTTATATTCTAGTTCTCGTCTGAGTATGGTGCTGGGGTTATGTTCTAGTTCTGGTCTGCTATGAGTAAGGTTCTGTGGTTAAATTCTAGTTCTGGTCTGGTATAAGTATGGTGCTGGGGTTATGTTCTAGTTCTGGTCTGCTATGAGTATGGTTCTGGGGTTAAATTCTAGTTCTGGTCTGGTATGAGTATGGGTCTGGGGTTAAATTCTAGTTCTGGTCTGGTATGAGTATGGTTCTGGGGTTAAATTCTAGTTCTGGTCTGGTATAAGTATGGATGTGGGGTTCTGTTCTAGTTTTGGTCTGGTATAAGTATGGATCTGGGGTTAAATTCTAGTTCTGCTCTGGTATGAGTGTGGGTATGGGGTTCTGTTCTTGTTCTGGTCTGGTACAAGTATGATGCTGGGGATATGTTCTAGTTCTGGTCTGCTATGAGTATGGTTCTGGTCTGGTATAAGTACGGTGTTCCTGTCTGTTCTTATTTCTTGTCTGATTAAAGTGGTCGAAGATGACGCCAACAGATATGTCAGCTCTGCTTCTAGCTCCTAAGCAGCTTTGCAGTACTTCGTTTTTTTTGTGTGTTTTAACCTACATTATTAGCCCAGAATTTTTTGGGGTGTGTTATTACATACAACTGGAAATAACTTTTGGATATCAGAGCAACTCACCAGCATTACAACCAGGGATACGACTGTCCCGAATTTGATATTTCGTTCGTATCCCCCAGGGCAATTAAACTGATTCCAGTGGCTGCTCCAAGACGCTGCCGGCGCTGAAGAGGTATTCGGAGTGGTCTTCTAGTCTGACTCAGAAGGCGGGCACACCATCCACCGCTTCCGAGTATATTACTCGCTAATGTTCAGTATCTGCTTCCTCAGAGCATGCGCAGACCAGCTGGCTGGTGTGTTTATGGACATATTCAATCAATCCCTATCCCAGTCTGCTGTTCCCACATGCTTCAAGATGGCCACCATTGTTCCTGTACCAAAGAAAGCGAAGGTAACTGAACTAAATGACTGTTGCCCCGTAGCACTCACTTCTGTCATCATGAAGTGCTTTGAGAGACTAGTCAAGTATCATATCACCTCTACCTTACCTGACACCCTAGACCCACTCCAATTTGCTTACCGCACCAATAGAACCACAGACGATGCTATCGCCATCACACTGAACACTGCCCTATCCCATCTGGACAAGAGGAATACCTATGAAAGAATGTTGTTCATTGACTTAAGCTCAGCATTCAACACCATAGTACCCTCCAAGCTCATCATTAGGCTCGAGGCCTTGGATTTGAACCCCGCCCTGTGCAACTGGATGCTGGACTTTCTGACGGGTTGCCCCCAGGTGGTGAGGGTAGGTAACAACATCTCCACTCCACTGATCCTCAACACTGGGGCCCCACAAGGGTGTGTTCTCAGCTCCCTCCTGTACTCCCTGTTCACCCACGACTGGGTGGCCATGCACGTCTCCAACTCAATCATCAAGTTTGCAGACGACACTACAGTGGTAGGCTTCATTGCCAACAATGACGAGACAGCCTACAGGGAGGAAGTGAGGGCCCTGGGAGAGTGGTGCCAGGAAAATAACCTTTCCCTCACCGTCAACAAAACAAAGGAGCTGATAGTAGACTTCAGGAAACAGCAGAGGGAGCACGTCCCTATCCACATCGACGGGACAGCAGTGGAGAGGGTGGAAAGCTTCAAGTTCCTCGGTGTGCACATCACGGACGATCTGAAATAGTCCACCCACACAGACAGTGTGGTGAAGAAGGCACAATAGCGCCTCTTCAACCTCAGGAGGCTTAAGAAATTTCGCTTGGCTCCTAAAACCCTCTCAAACTTTTACAGATGCACAATTGAGAGCATCCTGTCGGGCTGTATCACCGCCTGGTACGGCAACTGCTCCGCCCACAACCGTAAGGCTCTCCAGAGGGTAGTGAGGTCTGCACAATGCATCACCGGGGGCAAACTACCTTCCCTCCAGGACACCTACACCACCCGATGTTACAGGAAGGCCATAAAGATCATCAAGGACAACAACCACCCGAACCACTGCCTGTTCACCCCGCTATCATCCAGAAGGCGAGATCAGTACAGGTGCATCACAGCTGGGACCGAGAGACTGAAAAACAGCTTTTTTCTCAAGGCCATCAGCCATCACTAGCCAGCTACCACCAAGTTACTCAACCCTGCAACTTAGATGCTGCTGTCCTGTATACATAGATGTCACTGGTCACTTGAATAATGTTTACATACTGCTTTACTCATTGTTAACTGTATTCTACTCTACTGTATTTTAGTCAATGCCACTCTGACATTGCTCGTCTTAATATTTATATATTTCTTAACTCCATTATTTTACTTTAGATTTGTGTTCATTGTTATATACCACTGGACTGTTGGAGCTAGAAACACAAGCATTTAGTTAGATATTACTGTTGGAGCTAGGACCACAAGCATTTAGTTAGATAGTACTGCACTGTTGGAGCTAGGAACACAAGCATTTAGTTAGATACTACTGCACTGTTGGAGCTAGGAACACAAGCATTTAGTTATATACTACTGTACTGTTGGAGCTAGAAACACAAGCATTTAGTTAGATATTACTGTACTGTTGGAGCTAGAAACACAAGCATTTAGTTAGATATTACTGTTGGAGCTAGGACCACAAGCATTTAGTTAGATAGTACTGCACTGTTGGAGCTAGGAACACAAGCATTTAGTTAGATACTACTGCACTGTTGGAGCTAGGAACACAAGCATTTAGTTATATACTACTGTACTGTTGGAGCTAGAAACACAAGCATTTAGTTAGATATTACTGTACTGTTGGAGCTAGAAACACAAGCATTTAGTTAGATATTACTGCACTGTTGGAGCTAGAAACACAAGCATTTAGTTATATACTACTGTACTGTTGGAGCTAGAACACAAGCATTTAGTTAGATATTACTGTTGGAGCTAGAACCACAAGCATTTAGTTAGATATTACTGCACTGTTGGAGCTAGAAACACAAGCATTTAGTTAGATACTACTATACTGTTGGAGCTAGAAACACAAGCATTTAGTTAGATACTACTATACTGTTGGAGCTAGAAACACAAGCATTTAGTTAGATACTACTAATCTGTTGGAGCTAGAAACACAAGCATTTAGTTAGATACTACTATACTGTTGGAGCTAGGATCACAAGCATTTAGTTAGATACTACTAATCTGTTGGAGCTAGAAACACAAGCATTTAGTTAGATACTACTATACTGTTGGAGCTAGAAACACAAGCATTTAGTTAGATACTACTATACTGTTGGAGCTAGAAACACAAGCATTTAGTTAGATACTACTATACTGTTTGAGCTAGAAACACAAGCATTTAGTTAGATATTACTGTTGGAGCTAGAAACACAAGCATTTAGTTAGATACTACTATACTGTTGGAGCTAGAAACACAAGCATTTAGTTAGATACTACTATACTGTTGGAGCTAGAAACACAAGCATTTAGTTAGATACTACTATACTGTTGGAGCTAGAAACACAAGCATTTAGTTAGATACTACTATACTGTTGGAGCTAGAAACACAAGCATTTAGTTATATACTACTGTACTGTTGGAGCTAGAAACACAAGCATTTAGTTAGATATTACTGTACTGTTGGAGCTAGAAACACAAACATTTAGTTAGATATTACTGCACTGTTGGAGCTAGAAACACAAGCATTTAGTTATATACTACTGTACTGTTGGAGCTAGAAACACAAGCATTTAGTTAGATATTACTGTTGGAGCTAGAACCACAAGCATTTAGTTAGATATTACTTCACTGTTGGAGCTAGGATCACAAGCATTTAGTTATATACTACTGTACTGTTGGAGCTAGGATCACAAGCATTTAGTTAGATACTACTATACTGTTGGAGCTAGAAACACAAGCATTTAGTTAGATACTACTGTACTGTTGGAGCTAGGATCACAAGCATTTAGTTAGATACTACTGCACTGTTGGAGCTAGAAACACAAGCATTTAGTTAGATACTACTATACTGTTGGAGCTAGAAACACAAGCATTTAGTTAGATACTACTATACTGTTGGAGCTAGAAACACAAGCATTTAGTTAGATATTACTGTTGGAGCTAGGATCACAAGCATTTAGTTATATACTACTGTACTGTTGGAGCTAGGATCACAAGCATTTAGTTATATACTACTGTACTGTTGGAGCTAGGATCACAAGCATTTAGTTAGATACTACTATACTGTTGGAGCTAGGATCACAAGCATTTAGTTAGATACTACTATACTGTTGGAGCTAGGATCACAATCATTTAGTTAGATACTACTATACTGTTGGAGCTAGGATCACAAGCATTTAGTTATATACTACTGTACTGTTGGAGCTAGGATCACAAGCATTTAGTTAGATACTACTATACTGTTGGAGCTAGAAACACAAGCATTTAGTTAGATACTACTAATCTGTTGGAGCTAGAAACACAAGCATTTAGTTAGATACTACTATACTGTTGGAGCTAGAAACACAAGCATTTAGTTAGATACTACTGTTGGAGCTAGAAACACAAGCATTTAGTTAGATATTACTGTACTGTTGGAGCTAGGATCACAAGCATTTAGTTAGATATTACTGTTGGAGCTAGAAACACAAGCATTTAGTTAGATATTACTATACTGTTGGAGCTAGAAACACAAGCATTTAGTTAGATACAACTATACTGTTGGAGCTAGGAACACAAGCATTTAGTTAGATACTACTACACTGTTGGAGCTAGGATCACAAGCATTTAGTTAGATATTACTGTTGGAGCTAGAAACACAAGCATTTAGTTAGATACTACTATACTGTTGGAGCTAGAAACACAAGCATTTAGTTAGATACTACTAATCTGTTGGAGCTAGAAACACAAGCATTTAGTTAGATACTACTATACTGTTGGAGCTAGGATCACAAGCATTTAGTTAGATACTACTGCACTGTTGGAGCTAGGATCACAAGCATTTAGTTAGATACTACTATACTGTTGGAGCTAGAAACACAAGCATTTAGTTAGATACTACTATACTGTTGGAGCTAGAAACACAAGCATTTAGTTAGATACTACTATACTGTTGGAGCTAGAAACACAAGCATTTAGTTAGATACTACTGTTGGAGCTAGAACCACAAGCATTTAGTTAGATACTACTATACTGTTGGAGCTAGAAACACAAGCATTTAGTTAGATACTACTATACTGTTGGAGCTAGAAACACAAGCATTTAGTTAGATATTACTGTTGGAGCTAGGATCACAAGCATTTAGTTATATACTACTGTACTGTTGGAGCTAGGATCACAAGCATTTAGTTATATACTACTGTACTGTTGGAGCTAGGATCACAAGCATTTAGTTAGATACTACTATACTGTTGGAGCTAGGATCACAAGCATTTAGTTAGATACTACTATACTGTTGGAGCTAGGATCACAATCATTTAGTTAGATACTACTATACTGTTGGAGCTAGGATCACAAGCATTTAGTTATATACTACTGTACTGTTGGAGCTAGGATCACAAGCATTTAGTTAGATACTACTATACTGTTGGAGCTAGAAACACAAGCATTTAGTTAGATACTACTAATCTGTTGGAGCTAGAAACACAAGCATTTAGTTAGATACTACTATACTGTTGGAGCTAGAAACACAAGCATTTAGTTAGATACTACTGTTGGAGCTAGAAACACAAGCATTTAGTTAGATATTACTGTACTGTTGGAGCTAGGATCACAAGCATTTAGTTAGATATTACTGTTGGAGCTAGAAACACAAGCATTTAGTTAGATATTACTATACTGTTGGAGCTAGAAACACAAGCATTTAGTTAGATACAACTATACTGTTGGAGCTAGGAACACAAGCATTTAGTTAGATACTACTACACTGTTGGAGCTAGGATCACAAGCATTTAGTTAGATATTACTGTTGGAGCTAGAAACACAAGCATTTAGTTAGATACTACTATACTGTTGGAGCTAGAAACACAAGCATTTAGTTAGATACTACTAATCTGTTGGAGCTAGAAACACAAGCATTTAGTTAGATACTACTATACTGTTGGAGCTAGGATCACAAGCATTTAGTTAGATACTACTGCACTGTTGGAGCTAGGATCACAAGCATTTAGTTAGATACTACTATACTGTTGGAGCTAGAAACACAAGCATTTAGTTAGATACTACTATACTGTTGGAGCTAGAAACACAAGCATTTAGTTAGATACTACTATACTGTTGGAGCTAGAAACACAAGCATTTAGTTAGATACTACTGTTGGAGCTAGAACCACAAGCATTTAGTTAGATACTACTGTTGGAGCTAGAAACACAAGCATTTAGTTAGATATTACTGTTGGAGCTAGAAACACAAGCATTTTGTTAGATACTACTATACTGTTGGAGCTAGGATCACAAGCATTTAGTTATATACTACTGTACTGTTGGAGCTAGGATCACAAGCATTTAGTTAGATACTACTATACTGTTGGAGCTAGGATCACAAGCATTTAGTTAGATACTACTAATCTGTTGGAGCTAGAAACACAAGCATTTAGTTAGATACTACTATACTGTTGGAGCTAGAAACACAAGCATTTAGTTAGATACTACTGTTGGAGCTAGAAACACAAGCATTTAGTTAGATATTACTGTACTGTTGGAGCTAGGATCACAAGCATTTAGTTAGATAGTACTGTTGAAGCTAGAAACACAAGCATTTAGTTAGATACTAGTATACTGTTGGAGCTAGAAACACAAGCATTTAGTTAGATACTACTGCACTGTTGGAGCTAGGATCACAAGTATTTAGTTAGATAGTACTGTTGAAGCTAGAAACACAAGCATTTAGTTAGATACTACTAATCTGTTGGAGCTAGGATCACAAGTATTTAGTTAGATACTACTAATCTGTTGGAGCTAGAAACACAAGCATTTAGTTAGATACTACTATACTGTTGGAGCTAGAAACACAAGCATTTAGTTAGATACTACTGCACTGTTGGAGCTAGGAACACAAGCATTTAGTTAGATATTACTGTTGGAGCTAGAAACACAAGCATTTAGTTAGATATTACTGTTGGAGCTAGAAACACAAGCATTTAGTTAGATACTACTATACTGTTGGAGCTAGAAACACAAGCATTTAGTTAGATACTACTATACTGTTGGAGCTAGAAACACACGCATTTAGTTAGATACTACTATACTGTTTGAGCTAGAAACACAAGCATTTAGTTAGATATTACTGTTGGAGCTAAAAACACAAGCATTTAGTTAGATACTACTGTCGGAGCTAGAACCACAAGCATTTAGTTAGATACTACTGTTGGAGCTAGAAACACAAGCATTTAGTTAGATATTACTGTTGGAGCTAGAAACACAAGCATTTAGTTAGATACTACTAATCTGTTGGAGCTAGAAACACAAGCATTTAGTTAGATACTACTATACTGTTGGAGCTAGAAACACAAGCATTTAGTTAGATACTACTATACTGTTGGAGCTAGAAACACAAGCATTTAGTTAGATACTACTATACTGTTGGAGCTAGAAACACAAGCATTTAGTTAGATACTACTATACTGTTGGAGCTAGAAACAGAAGCATTTAGTTAGATACTACTATACTGTTGGAGCTAGAAACACAAGCATTTAGTTAGATACTACTATACTGTTGGAGCTAGAAACACAAGCATTTAGTTAGATACTACTATACTGTTGGAGCTAGAAACACAAGCATTTAGTTAGATATTACTGTTGGAGCTAGAAACACAAGCATTTAGTTAGATACTACTATACTGTTGGAGCTAGAAACACAAGCATTTAGTTAGATACTACTATACTGTTGGAGCTTTAGTTAGAACACAAGCATTTAGTTAGATACTACTACACGTTTGGAGCTAGAAACACAAGCATTTAGTTAGATATTACTACACTGTTGGAGCAAGGAACACAAGCATTTAGTTAGATACTACTATACTGTTGGAGCTAGAAACACAAGCATTTAGTTAGATACTACTGTTGGAGCTAGAAACACAAGCATTTAGTTAGATATTACTGTTGGAGCTAGATACACAAGCATTTAGTTAGATACTACTGTACTGTTGGAGCTAGAAACACAAGCATTTAGTTAGATACTACTGTACTGTTGGAGCTAGGAACACAAGCATTTAGTTAGATACTACTGCACTGTTGGAGCTAGAAACACAAGCATTTAGTTAGATACTACTGTACTGTTGGAGCTAGAAACAAAAGCATTTAGTTAGATACTACTGTTGGAGCTAGAAACACAAGCATTTAGTTAGATATTACTGTTGGAGCTAGAAACACAAGCATTTAGTTAGATACTACTAATCTGTTGGAGCTAGAAACACAAGCATTTAGTTAGATACTACTGCACTGTTGGAGCTAGGATCACACCATTTCATTAGATATTACTATACTGTTTGAGCTAGGAACACAAGCATTTAGTTAGATACTACTATACTGTTTGAGCTAGACACACAAGCATTTAGTTAGATACTACTGCACTGTTGGAGCTAGGAACACAAGCATTTAGTTAGATACTACTGCACTGTTGGAGCTAGAAACACAAGCATTTAGTTAGATACTACTGTACTGTTGGAGCTAGAAACAAAAGCATTTAGTTAGATACTACTGCACTGTTGGAGCTAGGAACACAAGCATTTAGTTAGATACTACTGCACTGTTGGAGCTAGAAACACAAGCATTTAGTTAGATACTACTGTACTGTTGGAGCTAGAAACAAAAGCATTTAGTTAGATACTACTGTTGGAGCTAGAAACACAAGCATTTAGTTAGATATTACTGTTGGAGCTAGAAACACAAGCATTTAGTTAGATACTACTGTTGGAGCTAGAAACACAAGCATTTAGTTAGATATTACTGTTGGAGCTAGAAACACAAGCATTTAGTTAGATACTACTGTTGGAGCTAGAAACACAAGCATTTAGTTAGATATTACTGTTGGAGCTAGAAACACAAGCATTTAGTTAGATATTACTGTTGGAGCTAGAAACACAGGCATTTAGCTAGATACTACTATACTGTTGGAGCTAGGAACACAAGCATTTAGTTAGATACTACTATACTGTTGGAGCTAGACACACAAGCATTTAGTTAGATACTACTATACTGTTTGAGCTAGACACACAAGCATTTAGTTAGATACTACTATACTGTTGGAGCTAGGAACACAAGCATTTAGTTAGATACTACTGTTGGAGCTAGAAACACAAGCATTTAGTTAGATACTACTATACTGTTTGAGCTAGGAACACAAGCATTTAATTATATATTACTGTTGGAGCTAGAAACACAAGCATTTAGTTAGATATTACTGTTGGAGCTAGAAACACAAGCATTTAGTTAGATATTACTGTTGGAGCTAGAAACACAAGCATTTAGTTAGATACTACTATACTGTTGGAGCTAGAAACACAAGCATTTAGTTAGATACTACTATACTGTTGGAGCTAGAAACACAAGCATTTAGTTAGATACTACTGCACTGTTGGAGCTAGGAACACAAGCATTTAGTTAGATACTACTACACTGTTGGAGCTAGAAACACAAGCATTTAGTTATATACTACTGTACTGTTGGAGCTAGAAACACAAGCATTTAGTTATATATTACTGTACTCTTGGAGCTAGAAACACAAGCATTTAGTTAGATATTACTGTTGGAGCTAGAAACACAAGCATTTAGTTAGATACTACTATACTGTTTGAGCTAGAAACACAAGCATTTAGTTAGATACTACTATACTGTTTGAGCTAGACACACAAGCATTTAGTTAGATACTACTGCACTGTTGGAGCTAGGAACACAAGCATTTAGTTAGATACTACTGCACTGTTGGAGCTAGAAACACAAGCATTTAGTTAGATACTACTGTACTGTTGGAGCTAGAAACAAAAGCATTTAGTTAGATACTACTGCACTGTTGGAGCTAGAAACACAAGCATTTAGTTATATACTACTACACTGTTGGAGCTAGAAACACAAGCATTTAGTTAGATACTACTGTTGGAGCTAGAAACACAAGCATTTAGTTAGATATTACTGTTGGAGCTAGAAACACGAGCATTTAGTTAGATACTACTAATCTGTTGGAGCTAGGATCACAAGCATTTAGTTAGATACTACTGCACTGTTGGAGCTAGAAACAAAAGCATTTAGTTAGATACTACTATACTGTTGGAGCTAGAAACACAAGCATTTAGTTAGATATTACTGTTGGAGCTAGAAACACAAGCATTTAGTTAGATATTACTGTTGGAGCTAGAAACACAAGCATTTAGTTAGATATTACTGTTGGAGCTAGAAACACAGGCATTTAGCTAGATACTACTATACTGTTGGAGCTAGGAACACAAGCATTTAGTTAGATACAACTATACTGTTGGAGCTAGGAACACAAGCATTTAGTTAGATACTACTACACTGTTGGAGCTAGGATCACAAGCATTTAGTTAGATATTACTGTGTTGGAGCTAGAAACACAAGCATTTAGTTAGATACTACTACTGTTGGAGCTAGGAACACAAGCATTTAGTTAGATACTACTAGTTGGAGCTAGGAACACAAGCATTTAGTTAGATACTACTACTGTTGGAGCTAGAAACACAAGCATTTAGTTAGATACTACTATACTGTTGGAGCTAGGAACACAAGCATTTAGTTAGATATTACTGCACTGTTGGAGCTAGGAACACAAGCATTTAGTTAGATATTACTGCACTGTTGGAGCTAGAAACACAAGCATTTAGTTAGATACTACTATACTGTTGGAGCTAGAAACACAAGCATTTAGTTAGATACTACTGCACTGTTGGAGCTAGAAACACAAGCATTTAGTTAGATACTACTACTGTTGGAGCTAGAACACAAGCATTTAGTTAGATATTACTATACTGTTGGAGCTAGAAACACAAGCATTTAGTTAGATACTACTATACTGTTGGAGCTAGAAACACAAGCATTTAGTTAGATATTACTGTTTGGAGCTAGGAACACAAGCATTTAGTTAGATACTACTGCACTGTTGGAGCTAGGAACACAAGCATTTAGTTAGATACTACTGCACTGTTGGAGCTAGGAACACAAGCATTTAGTTAGATATTACTACTGTTGGAGCTAGAAACACAAGCATTTAGTTAGATACTACTGCACTGTTGGAGCTAGGAACACAAGCATTTAGTTAGATACTACTATACTGTTGGAGCTAGGAACACAAGCATTTAGTTAGATACTACTGTACTGTTGGAGCTAGGAACACAAGCATTTAGTTAGATACTACTGCACTGTTGGAGCTAGAAACACAAGCATTTAGTTAGATACTACTAACTGTTGGAGCTAGAAACACAAGCATTTAGTTAGATACTACTACACTGTTGGAGCTAGAAACACAAGCATTTAGTTAGATACTACTGTTGGAGCTAGGAACACAAGCATTTAGTTAGATATTACTGTACTGTTGGAGCTAGGAACACAAGCATTTAGTTAGATATTACTGCACTGTTGGAGCTAGAAACACAAGCATTTAGTTAGATATTACTATACTGTTGGAGCTAGAAACACAAGCATTTAGTTAGATACTACTATACTGTTGGAGCTAGGAACACAAGCATTTAGTTAGATACTACTGCACTGTTGGAGCTAGGAACACAAGCATTTAGTTAGATATTACTGTTGGAGCTAGAAACACAAGCATTTAGTTAGATACTACTATACTGTTGGAGCTAGAAACACAAGCATTTAGTTAGATACTACTAACTGTTGGAGCTAGAAACACAAGCATTTAGTTAGATACTACTATACTGTTGGAGCTAGGAACACAAGCATTTAGTTAGATACTACTGCACTGTTGGAGCTAGGAAACACAAGCATTTAGTTAGATATTACTGCACTGTTGGAGCTAGAAACACAAGCATTTAGTTAGATACTACTATACTGTTGGAGCTAGAAACACAAGCATTTAGTTAGATACTACTATACTGTTGGAGCTAGAAACACAAGCATTTAGTTAGATACTACTGTTGGAGCTAGAACACAAGCATTTAGTTAGATACTACTGTTGTTGGAGCTAGAAACACAAGCATTTAGTTAGATATTACTGTGTGGAGCTAGAAACACAAGCATTTAGTTAGATACTACTACACTGTTGGAGCTAGGAACACAAGCATTTAGTTAGATATTACTGCACTGTTGGAGCTAGGAACACAAGCATTTAGTTAGATACTACTATACTGTTGGAGCTAGGAACACAAGCATTTAGTTAGATACTACTAACTGTTGGAGCTAGGAACACAAGCATTTAGTTAGATACTACTGCACTGTTGGAGCTAGAACACAAGCATTTAGTTAGATATTACTGCACTGTTGGAGCTAGAAACACAAGCATTTAGTTAGATATTACTGCACTGTTGGAGCTAGGAACACAAGCATTTAGTTAGATATACTACTGTTGGAGCTAGGAACACAAGCATTTAGTTAGATACTACTAGTTGGAGCTAGAACACAAGCATTTAGTTAGATATTACTGCACTGTTGGAGCTAGGAAACACAAGCATTTAGTTAGATATTACTGCACTGTTGGAGCTAGAAACACAAGCATTTAGTTAGATACTACTAACTGTTGGAGCTAGGAACACAAGCATTTAGTTAGATACTACTAACTGTTGGAGCTAGAAACACAAGCATTTAGTTAGATATTACTGCACTGTTGGAGCTAGAAACACAAGCATTTAGTTAGATACTACTGCACTGTTGGAGCTAGGAACACAAGCATTTAGTTAGATATTACTGTTGTTGGAGCTAGAAACACAAGCATTTAGTTAGATATTACTGTTGGAGCTAGAAACACAAGCATTTAGTTAGATACTACTGTACTGTTGGAGCTAGAAACACAAGCATTTAGTTAGATACTACTGTGTTGGAGCTAGAAACACAAGCATTTAGTTAGATACTACTATACTGTTGGAGCTAGAAACACAAGCATTTAGTTAGATATTACTGTTGGAGCTAGAAACACAAGCATTTAGTTAGATATTACTGCTGTTGGAGCTAGAACACAAGCATTTAGTTAGATATTACTACTGTTGGAGCTAGAAACACAAGCATTTAGTTAGATATTACTGTTGGAGCTAGAAACACAAGCATTTAGTTAGATACTACTGCACTGTTGGAGCTAGAAACACAAGCATTTAGTTAGATACTACTGCTGTTGGAGCTAGAAACACAAGCATTTAGTTAGATACTACTGCACTGTTGGAGCTAGAAACACAAGCATTTAGTTAGATACTACTACACTGTTGGAGCTAGAAACACAAGCATTTAGTTAGATACTACTGCACTGTTGGAGCTAGAAACACAAGCATTTAGTTAGATACTACTGCACTGTTGGAGCTAGAAACACAAGCATTTAGTTAGATACTACTGCACTGTTGGAGCTAGAAACACAAGCATTTAGTTAGATACTACTACACTGTTGGAGCTAGAAACACAAGCATTTAGTTAGATATTACTGTTTGGAGCTAGAAACACAAGCATTTAGTTAGATACTACTACACTGTTGGAGCTAGAAACACAAGCATTTAGTTAGATACTACTATACTGTTGGAGCTAGGAACACAAGCATTTAGTTAGATATTACTGCACTGTTGGAGCTAGAAACACAAGCATTTAGTTAGATATTACTACACTGTTGGAGCTAGAACACAAGCATTTAGTTAGATACTACTGCACTGTTGGAGCTAGAAACACAAGCATTTAGTTAGATACTACTGTGTGGAGCTAGAAACACAAGCATTTAGTTAGATATTACTGTTGGAGCTAGAAACACAAGCATTTAGTTAGATACTACTGCACTGTTGGAGCTAGAAACACAAGCATTTAGTTAGATACTACTGCACTGTTGGAGCTAGGAACACAAGCATTTAGTTAGATACTACTGCACTGTTGGAGCTAGAAACACAAGCATTTAGTTAGATACTACTGTACTGTTGGAGCTAGAAACAAAAGCATTTAGTTAGATACTACTGTTGGAGCTAGAAACACAAGCATTTAGTTAGATATTACTGTTGGAGCTAGAAACACAAGCATTTAGTTAGATACTACTAATCTGTTGGAGCTAGAAACACAAGCATTTAGTTAGATACTACTGCACTGTTGGAGCTAGGATCACACCATTTCATTAGATATTACTATACTGTTTGAGCTAGGAACACAAGCATTTAGTTAGATACTACTATACTGTTTGAGCTAGACACACAAGCATTTAGTTAGATACTACTGCACTGTTGGAGCTAGGAACACAAGCATTTAGTTAGATACTACTGCACTGTTGGAGCTAGAAACACAAGCATTTAGTTAGATACTACTGTACTGTTGGAGCTAGAAACAAAAGCATTTAGTTAGATACTACTGCACTGTTGGAGCTAGAAACACAAGCATTTAGTTAGATACTACTACACTGTTGGAGCTAGAAACACAAGCATTTAGTTAGATACTACTACTGTTGGAGCTAGAAACACAAGCATTTAGTTAGATATTACTGTTGGAGCTAGAAACACAAGCATTTAGTTAGATATTACTGTGTTGGAGCTAGAAACACAAGCATTTAGTTAGATATTACTGTTGGAGCTAGAAACACAAGCATTTAGTTAGATATTACTGCACTGTTGGAGCTAGAAACACAAGCATTTAGTTAGATATTACTGTTGGAGCTAGAAACACAAGCATTTAGTTAGATATTACTGTTGGAGCTAGAACACAAGCATTTAGTTAGATACTACTATACTGTTGGAGCTAGGAACACAAGCATTTAGTTAGATACTACTGCACTGTTGGAGCTAGAACACAAGCATTTAGTTAGATACTACTGCACTGTTGGAGCTAGAAACACAAGCATTTAGTTAGATATACTACTGTTGGAGCTAGGAACACAAGCATTTAGTTAGATACTACTGTTGGAGCTAGAAACACAAGCATTTAGTTAGATACTACTACTGTTGGAGCTAGGAACACAAGCATTTAGTTAGATATTACTGCACTGTTGGAGCTAGAAACACAAGCATTTAGTTAGATATTACTGTTGGAGCTAGAAACACAAGCATTTAGTTAGATATTACTGTTTGTTGGAGCTAGAAACACAAGCATTTAGTTAGATACTACTACACTGTTGGAGCTAGAAACACAAGCATTTAGTTAGATACTACTGCACTGTTGGAGCTAGAAACACAAGCATTTAGTTAGATATTACTGCACTGTTGGAGCTAGGAAACACAAGCATTTAGTTAGATACTACTGCACTGTTGGAGCTAGAAACACAAGCATTTAGTTAGATATTACTGCACTGTTGGAGCTAGAAACACAAGCATTTAGTTATATATTACTGTACTCTTGGAGCTAGAAACACAAGCATTTAGTTAGATATTACTGTTGGAGCTAGAAACACAAGCATTTAGTTAGATACTACTATACTGTTTGAGCTAGAAACACAAGCATTTAGTTAGATACTACTATACTGTTTGAGCTAGAACACAAGCATTTAGTTAGATACTTACTGCACTGTTGGAGCTAGGAACACAAGCATTTAGTTAGATATTACTGCACTGTTGGAGCTAGAAACACAAGCATTTAGTTAGATACTACTGTACTGTTGGAGCTAGAAACAAAAGCATTTAGTTAGATACTACTGCACTGTTGGAGCTAGAAACACAAGCATTTAGTTATATACTACTACACTGTTGGAGCTAGAAACACAAGCATTTAGTTAGATATTACTACACTGTTGGAGCTAGAAACACAAGCATTTAGTTAGATATTACTGTTGGAGCTAGAAACACAAGCATTTAGTTAGATACTACTAGCACAAGCATTGTTGGTTGGAGCTAGGAACACAAGCATTTAGTTAGATACTACTGCACTGTTGGAGCTAGAAACACAAGCATTTAGTTAGATATTACTGCACTGTTGGAGCTAGAAACACAAGCATTTAGTTAGATATTACTGTTGGAGCTAGAACACAAGCATTTAGTTAGATATTACTGTTGGAGCTAGAAACACAAGCATTTAGTTAGATATTACTGTTGGAGCTAGAAACACAGGCATTTAGCTAGATACTACTATACTGTTGGAGCTAGGAACACAAGCATTTAGTTAGATACTACTATACTGTTTGAGCTAGACACACAAGCATTTAGTTAGATACTACTGCACTGTTGGAGCTAGGAACACAAGCATTTAGTTGGATACTACTACACTGTTGGAGCTAGAAACAAAAGCATTTAGTTAGATACTACTGTTGGAGCTAGAAACACAAGCATTTAGTTAGATATTACTGTTGGAGCTAGAAACACAAGCATTTAGTTAGATACTACTACTGTTGGAGCTGGAACACAAGCATTTAGTTAGATACTACTGCACTGTTGGAGCTAGAACACAAGCATTTAGTTAGATACTACTATACTGTTGGAGCTAGAAACACAAGCATTTAGTTAGATATTACTGTTGTTGGAGCTAGAAACACAAGCATTTAGTTAGATACTACTGTTGGAGCTAGAAACACAAGCATTTAGTTAGATATTACTGAGCTAGAAACACAAGCATTTAGTTAGATATTACTGCACTGTTGGAGCTAGAAACACAAGCATTTAGTTAGATACTACTATACTGTTGGAGCTAGAAACACAAGCATTTAGTTAGATACTCCTATACTGTTGGAGCTAGAAACACAAGCATTTAGTTAGATACTACTATACTGTTGGAGCTAGAAACACAAGCATTTAGTTAGATACTACTATACTGTTGGAGCTAGAAACACAAGCATTTAGTTAGATACTACTATACTGTTGGAGCTAGAAACACAAGCATTTAGTTAGATATTACTGTTGGAGCTAGAAACACAAGCATTTAGTTAGATACTACTATACTGTTGGAGCTAGAAACACAAGCATTTAGTTAGATACTACTATACTGTTGGAGCTAGGAACACAAGCACTTCGTTAGATACTACTACACGTTTGGAGCTAGAAACACAAGCATTTAGTTAGATATTACTACACTGTTGGAGCAAGGAACACAAGCATTTAGTTAGATACTACTATACTGTTGGAGCTAGAAACACAAGCATTTAGTTAGATACTACTGTTGGAGCTAGAAACACAAGCATTTAGTTAGATATTACTGTTGGAGCTAGATACACAAGCATTTAGTTAGATACTACTGTACTGTTGGAGCTAGAAACACAAGCATTTAGTTAGATACTACTGTACTGTTGGAGCTAGGAACACAAGCATTTAGTTAGATACTACTGCACTGTTGGAGCTAGAAACACAAGCATTTAGTTAGATACTACTGTACTGTTGGAGCTAGAACACAAGCATTTAGTTAGATATTACTGCACTGTTGGAGCTAGAAACACAAGCATTTAGTTAGATATTACTGTTGGAGCTAGAAACACAAGCATTTAGTTAGATACTACTGCACTGTTGGAGCTAGAAACACAAGCATTTAGTTAGATACTACTGCACTGTTGGAGCTAGGAACACAAGCATTTAGTTAGATATTACTGCACTGTTGGAGCTAGAAACACAAGCATTTAGTTAGATATTACTATACTGTTGGAGCTAGGAACACACAAGCATTTAGTTAGATACTACTGCACTGTTGGAGCTAGGAACACAAGCATTTAGTTAGATACTACTGCACTGTTGGAGCTAGAAACACAAGCATTTAGTTAGATACTACTGTACTGTTGGAGCTAGAACACAAGCATTTAGTTAGATACTACTGCACTGTTGGAGCTAGAAACACAAGCATTTAGTTAGATATACTACTACACTGTTGGAGCTAGAAACACAAGCATTTAGTTAGATATTACTGTTGGAGCTAGAAACACAAGCATTTAGTTAGATATTACTGCACTGTTGGAGCTAGAAACACAAGCATTTAGTTAGATACTGCACTGTTGGAGCTAGAAACACAAGCATTTAGTTAGATATTACTGTTGGAGCTAGAAACACAAGCATTTAGTTAGATACTACTGTTGGAGCTAGAAACACAAGCATTTAGTTAGATACTACTGTTGGAGCTAGAAACACAAGCATTTAGTTAGATATTACTGTTGGAGCTAGAAACACAAGCATTTAGCTAGATACTACTATACTGTTGGAGCTAGGAACACAAGCATTTAGTTAGATATTACTGCACTGTTGGAGCTAGAACACAAGCATTTAGTTAGATACTACTATACTGTTGGAGCTAGAACACAAGCATTTAGTTAGATACTACTATACTGTTGGAGCTAGGAACACAAGCATTTAGTTAGATACTACTGTTGGAGCTAGAAACACAAGCATTTAGTTAGATACTACTATACTGTTTGAGCTAGGAACACAAGCATTTAATTATATATTACTGTTGGAGCTAGAAACACAAGCATTTAGTTAGATATTACTGTTGGAGCTAGAAACACAAGCATTTAGTTAGATATTACTGTTGGAGCTAGAAACACAAGCATTTAGTTAGATACTACTATACTGTTGGAGCTAGAAACACAAGCATTTAGTTAGATACTACTATACTGTTGGAGCTAGAAAGACAAGCATTTAGTTAGATACTACTGCACTGTTGGAGCTAGGAACACAAGCATTTAGTTAGATACTACTACACTGTTGGAGCTAGAAACACAAGCATTTAGTTATATACTACTGTACTGTTGGAGCTAGAAACACAAGCATTTAGTTATATATTACTGTACTCTTGGAGCTAGAAACACAAGCATTTAGTTAGATATTACTGTTGGAGCTAGAAACACAAGCATTTAGTTAGATACTACTATACTGTTTGAGCTAGAAACACAAGCATTTAGTTAGATACTACTATACTGTTTGAGCTAGACACACAAGCATTTAGTTAGATACTACTGCACTGTTGGAGCTAGGAACACAAGCATTTAGTTAGATACTACTGCACTGTTGGAGCTAGAAACACAAGCATTTAGTTAGATACTACTGTACTGTTGGAGCTAGAAACAAAAGCATTTAGTTAGATACTACTGCACTGTTGGAGCTAGAAACACAAGCATTTAGTTATATACTACTACACTGTTGGAGCTAGAAACACAAGCATTTAGTTAGATACTACTGTTGGAGCTAGAAACACAAGCATTTAGTTAGATATTACTGTTGGAGCTAGAAACACGAGCATTTAGTTAGATACTACTAATCTGTTGGAGCTAGGATCACAAGCATTTAGTTAGATACTACTGCACTGTTGGAGCTAGAAACAAAAGCATTTAGTTAGATACTACTATACTGTTGGAGCTAGAAACACAAGCATTTAGTTAGATATTACTGTTGGAGCTAGAAACACAAGCATTTAGTTAGATATTACTGTTGGAGCTAGAAACACAGGCATTTAGCTAGATACTACTATACTGTTGGAGCTAGGAACACAAGCATTTAGTTAGATACTACTATACTGTTTGAGCTAGACACACAAGCATTTAGTTAGATACTACTGCACTGTTGGAGCTAGGAACACAAGCATTTAGTTGGATACTACTGCACTGTTGGAGCTAGAAACACAAGCATTTAGTTAGATACTACTGTTGGAGCTAGAAACACAAGCATTTAGTTAGATATTACTGTTGGAGCTAGAAACACAAGCATTTAGTTAGATACTACTAATCTGTTGGAGCTAGGATCACAAGCATTTAGTTAGATACTACTGCACTGTTGGAGCTAGAAACAAAAGCATTTAGTTAGATACTACTATACTGTTGGAGCTAGAAACACAAACATTTAGTTAGATATTACTGTTGGAGCTAGAAACACAAGCATTTAGTTAGATACTACTGTTGGAGCTAGAAACACAAGCATTTAGTTAGATATTACTGTTGGAGCTAGAAACACAAGCATTTAGTTAGATATTACTGTTGGAGCTAGAAACACAGGCATTTAGCTAGATACTACTATACTGTTGGAGCTAGGAACACAAGCATTTAATTAGATATTATTACTGTTGGAGCTAGAAACACAAGCATTTAGTTAGATATTACTGTTGGAGCTAGAAACACAAGCATTTAGTTAGATATTACTGTTGGAGCTAGAAACACAAGCATTTAGTTAGATACTACTATACTGTTGGAGCTAGAAACACAAGCATTTAGTTAGATACTACTATACTGTTGGAGCTAGAAACACAAGCATTTAGTTAGATACTACTGCACTGTTGGAGCTAGGAACACAAGCATTTAGTTAGATACTACTACACTGTTGGAGCTAGAAACACAAGCATTTAGTTAGATATTACTACACTGTTGGAGCTAGGAACACAAGCATTTAGTTAGATACTACTGCACTGTTGGAGCTAGGAACACAAGCATTTAGTTAGATACTACTACACTGTTGGAGCTAGAAACACAAGCATTTAGTTATATACTACTGTACTGTTGGAGCTAGAAACACAAGCATTTAGTTATATATTACTGTACTCTTGGAGCTAGAAACACAAGCATTTAGTTAGATACTACTATACTGTTGGAGCTAGGAACACAAGCATTTAGTTAGATATTACTGCACTGTTGGAGCTAGAAACACAAGCATTTAGTTAGATACTACTACACTGTTGGAGCTAGAAACACAAGCATTTAGTTATATACTACTACACTGTTGGAGCTGGGAACACAAGCATTTAGTTAGATGCTACTGTACTGTTGGAGCTAGAAACACAAGCATTTAGTTAGATACTACTGCACTGTTGGAGCTAGAAACACAAGCATTTAGTTATATACTACTACACTGTTGGAGCTAGGAACACAAGTATTTAGTTAGATACTACTGTTGGAGCTAAAAACACAAGCATTTAGTTAGATACTACTGCACTGTTGGAGCTAGAAACATAAGCATTTAGTTAGATACTACTACACTGTTGGAGCTAGAAACACAAGCATTTAGTTATATACTACTACACTTTTGGAGCTAGAAACACAAGCATTTAGTTAGATACTACTATACTGTTGGAGCTAGAAACACAAGCATTTCTCTACAGTTCTGGTCTGAGTATGGGTCTGGGGTTCTGTTCTAGTTATGGTCTGAATATGGTTCTGGTCTGAGTATGGGTCTGGGGTTCTGTTCTAGTTATGGTCTGAATATGGGTCTGGGGTTCTGTTCTAGTTTTGGTCTGGGGTTCTGTTCTAGTATGGGTCTGGGTTCTGTTCTAATTCTGGTCTGAGTATGGGTCTGGGTTCTGTTCTAGTTCTGGTCTGAGTATGGGTCTGGGTTCTGTTCTGGTTCTGGTCTGAATATGGGTCTGGGTTCTGTTCTTGTTTGGGTCTGGGATTCTGTTCTAATTCTGGTCTGAGTATGGGTCTGGTGTTCTGTTCTAATTCTGGTCTGAGTATGGGTCTGGGTTCTGTTCTAGTTCTGGTCTGGGGTTCTGTTCGAGTTCCCAAGAAGGGAGACAAGGAGAGTGACAAGGAGATGAGACAAGGAGATGAGACAAGGAGAGAGACAAGGAGAGAAGGAAGTCAGACAAACGTCTTATGAGGTTCCATTATTAAGTAATGACAAGACTTTAAAACATGAAACCTAACCATCAGAGAGAAGGAAGGAGGAAGGAGGAAGGAGAGGGAGGAGCCTGAGAGTCTTTATATTGTAACACGTCTCTGGTGTCAGGGTTGAAGAATCTCTGAGAGCTACAGAATGTTTTACCCTGAGTAAGTCGTGAGAGAGCCTGGCTCAGTCCAGCTAATGACTAAAACTTACAGCACGACTGTTTGTGTTTGTGTTTGTGCGTCTGTGTCAGTGTCTGTGTCAGTGTGTGCGTGTGTGTGTGTGCCCTTCCCTGCCCTGGATTGCTTTCTCGAGGCAGGAACTCCTGGACCACACAGACGCTGGCAGCTCTCCACCACAACCCCTCTCTCTCTCTCCACTTCAGACCCCATAGTAGTCCGGCGTCTGGCTGTCACCCACTCAGCTCTTTTCCTCTTAAAAAAATGACATTTTCTTCTTTCCTCTACTCTCTTACTCCACGCTTTGCCTTCTCCCCCTCTCTCTCCCCCTCCCTCTCTCCCGCTCTCCTTCTCTCCTCTCGTTGTCTTCTCAACCCTCCCTCCGACCTCCATTCTCCCCTTCTCTCTCTCTCTCTTCCCGCTTCCCTCCTCCCCTTTCTACCGCCTCTCCCTCCCTCCTGTCCTTCTCTCCTCTCCTTCCCACCTCTCCTCCTCTTCTTGCCTTCTCCCTCCCTCTCCTCCCCTCTCTCTTCCTTCTCTCCTCTCCTTCCCTCCTCTCCTTGCCTTCTCCCCCTCTCCTCCCCTCTCTTTTAATTCTCTCCTCTCCTTCCCACCTCTCCTCTCTCCTCCTCTTCTTGCCTTCTCCCCCTTCTCCTCCCCTCTCTCTTCCTTCTCTCCTCTCCTTCCCACCTCTCCCCTCTCCTCCTCTTTTTGTCTCCCCCCCTCTCCTCCCCTCTCTCTTCCTTCTCTCCTCTCCTTGCCTCCTCCCTCCCTCCCTCCCTCCTCTCCTCTCTCTGTTCTCTGTCACTCCCAGACAGCCATCTGAGGTACTTCATTGTACTGACAGACAGTAACAACATGATTGCTGTTCCACATAGTATAAACCTCAACTAGAGTCCGTTCGTTCGCTGCTTTTACTAGCTGTTTTTGTTCCTTTAATTGGCTGTTCCACCGCACCCTACCAGACTGACTCTCTGTCTGACTGTGTGATTTGTCTGACTGTCTGATTTGTGTGATTCATCTGACTGTCTGATTCGTCTGACTGTCTGATTCGTGTGATTCATCTGACTGTCTGATTCATCTGACAGTCTGATTCATCTGACTGTCTGATTCGTGTGATTCATCTGACTGTCTGATTCGTCTGACTGTCTGATTCGTGTGATTCATCTGACTGTCTGATTCATCTGACTGTCTGATTCATGTGATTCATCTGACTGTCACAAACAGGCCATTGCCTGGACCGTATCTATGAGAGGAATCTCAGGACCACATCTGATGACAAAGTTGAAAGATATTTATTACAAATACATGGCCCTCGAGCTGAAAATAACACATTTTACAGGTGGCAAAGAAAAGGCCTCATCACGGAGCCATGTTATCCCACGGGACCTGAAGCCCCTCCCCTTTAGCAAAGGCCTCATCACAGAGCCATGTTATCCCACGGGACCTGAAGCCCCTCCCCTTTAGCATTCCCACGGGACCTGAAGCCCCTCCCCTTTAGCATTCCCACAGGACCTGAAGCCCCTCCCCTTTAGCATTCCCACGGGACCTGAAGCCCCTCCCCTTTAGCATTCCCACTGGACCTGAAGCCCCTCCAGAGCCATTTAGCATTCCCACGGGACCTGAAGCCCCTCCCCTTTAGCAAAGGCCTCACTGGACAGAGCCATGTTATCCCACGGGACCTGAAGCCCCTCCCCTTTAGCAAAGGCCTCATCACAGAGCCATGTTATCCCACGGGACCTGAAGCCCCTCCCCTTTAGCATTCCCACTGGACCTGAAGCCCCTCCCCTTTAGCATTCCCACGGGACCTGCAGCCCCTCCCCTTTAGCATTCCCACGGGACCTGAAGCCCCTCCCCATTAGCATTCCCACTGGTCACCTGCAATCAGGGATAGAAGGAAGAGAGAGAGGAACAAAGAAAAGGCCTCATCACAGAGCCATGTTATCCCACGGGACCTGAAGCCCCTCCCCTTTAGCAAAGGCCTCATCACGGAGCCATGTTATCCCACGGGACCTGAAGCCCCTCCCCTTTAGCAAAGGCCTCATCACGGAGCCATGTTATCCCACGGGACCTGAAGCCCCTCCCCTTTAGCATTCCCACTGGACCTGAAGCCCCTCCCCTTTAGCATTCCCACGGGACCTGCAGCCCCTCCCCTTTAGCATTCCCACGGGACCTGAAGCCCCTCCCCTTTAGCATTCCCACTGGACCTGAAGCCCCTCCCCTTTAGCATTCCCACGGGACCTGAAGCCCCTCCCCTTTAGCAAAGGCCTCATCACGGAGCCATGTTATCCCACGGGACCTGAAGCCCCTCCCCTTTAGCAAAGGCCTCATCACGGAGCCATGTTATCCCACGGGACCTGAAGCCCCTCCCCTTTAGCAAAGGCCTCATCACGGAGCCATGTTATCCCACGGGACCTGAAGCCCCTCCCCTTTAGCAAAGGCCTCATCACAGAGCCATGTTATCCCACGGGACCTGAAGCCCCTCCCTATTAGCAAAGGCCTCATCACGGAGCCATGTTATCCCACGGGACCTGAAGCCCCTCCCCTTTAGCAAAGGCCTCATCACGGAGCCATGTTATCCCACGGGACCTGAAGCCCCTCCCCTTTAGCAAAGGCCTCATCACGGAGCCATGTTATCCCACGGGACCTGAAGCCCCTCCACATTAGCATTCCCACGGGACCTGAAGCCCCTCCCCATTAGCATTCCCACGGGACCTGAAGCCCCTCCCTATTAGCATTGCCACGGGACCTGAAGCCCCTCCCTATTAGCATTCCCACGGGACCTGAAGCCCCTCCCTATTAGCATTGCCACGGGACCTGAAGCCCCTCCCTATTAGCATTGCCACGGGACCTGCAATCAGGGATAGAAGGAAGAGATAATGACGGATAATTCAGGATCCCGATGAGACTGAACTCCTCTACAGTACAGTTGTGGCAAAAAGTTGAGAGAGTGACACAAATATTAATTTCCACAAAGTCTGCTGCTTCAGTGTCTTTAGATATTTATGTCAGATGTTACTATGGAATACTGAAGTATAATTACAAGCATTTCATAAGTGTCAAAGGCTTTTATTGACATTTACATGAAGTTGATGCAAAGAGTCAATATTTGCAGTGTTGACCCTTCTTTTTCAAGACCTCTGCAATCTGCCCTGGCATGATGTCAATTACCTTCTGGGCCACATCCTGACTGATGGCATGCTGTCAGTTAACTTCTGGGCCACTTCCTGACTGATGGCATGCTATCAATTAACTTCTGGGCCACATCCTGACTGATGGCATGATGTCAATTAACTTCTGGGCCACATCCTGACTGATGGCATGCTGTCAGTTATCTTCTGGGCCACATCCTGACTGATGGCATGCTGTCAATTAACTTCTGGGCCACATCCTGACTGATGGCATGCTGTCAATTACCTTCTGGGCCACATCCTGACTGATGGCATGCTGTCAGTTAACTTCTGGGCCACATCCTGACTGATGGCATGCTGTCAATTAACTTCTGGGCCACATCCTGACTGATGGCATGCTGTCAGTTAACTTCTGGGCCACATCCTGACTGATGGCATGCTGTCAATTACCTTCTGGGCCACATCCTGACTGATGGCATGCTATCAATTAACTTCTGGGCCACATCCTGACTGATGGCATGCTGTCAGTTACCTTCTGGGACACATCCTGACTGATGGCAGCCCATTCTTGCATAATCAATGCTTGGAGTTTGTCAGAATTTGTGGGGTTTTGTTTGTCCACCCGCCTCTTGAGGATTGACCACAAGTTCTCAATGGGATTAAGGTCTGGGGAGTTTCCTGGCCATGGACCCAAAATATTGATGTTTTGTTCCCCGAGCCACTTAGTTATCCCTTTTTGTCTCATGTCAAGGTGCTCTATCATGCTGGAAAAGGCATTATTTGTCACCAAACTGTTCCTGGATGGTTGGGAGAAGTTGCTCTCGGAGGATGTGTTGGTACCATTCTTTATTCATGGCTGTGTTCTTAGTCAGGCAAAATTGTGAGTGAGTCCACTCCCTTGGCTGAGAAGCAACCCCACACATGAATGGTCTCAGGATGCTTTACTGTTGGCATGACACAGGACTGATGGTAGCTCTCACCTTGTCTTCTCTGGACAAGCTTTTTTCTGATGCCCCAAACAATAGGAAATGGGATTCATCAGAGAAAATGACTATACCCCAGTCCTCAGCAGTCCGATCCCTGTACCTTTTGCAGAATATCAGTCTGTCCCTGATGTTTTTCCTGGAGGGAAGTGGCTTCTTTGCTGCCCTTCTTGACACCAGAACATCCTCCAAAAGACTTGCATCACACCTGCCTGCTGCCATTTCTGAGCAAGCTCTGTACTGGTGGTGCCCCGATCCCGCAGCTGAAACAACTTTAGGAGATGGTCCTGCCACTTGCTGGACTTTCTTGGGCGCCCTGAAGCCTTCTTCTCAACAATTAAACCGCTCTCCTTGAAGTTCTTGATGATCCGATAAATGGTTGATTTAGGTGCCATCTTACTGGCAGCAATATCCTTGCCTGTGAAGCCCTTTTTGTGCAAAGCAATGATGACGGCACGTGTTTCCTTGCAGGTAACCATGGATGACAGAGGAAGAACAATGATCCAAGCACCACCCTCCTTTTGAAGCTTCCAGTCTGTTATTCGAACTCAATCAGTATGACAGAGTGATATCCAGCCTTGTCCTCGTCAACACTCACTTTTTGAAAATTAATATGTGTGTCATTCTCAAAACATTTGACCACGACTGTAGTTACTGATACTACTGATATTGCAGGGACTATGGTGGTCTGCTTGAAGCAGACTGGGTCAGGGAGAGGTTGACAATGTCAGTGAAGACACTTGACAGTTGGTCAGCGCCTGTTTGATGGTTTGCATAGCGGAATTTCCGCTCCTGGAAAGCAGCAGCTCAGTGCGGATGTTGCCTGTAATACATGGCATCAGTTTATGTTGGTTAATAGACAGCTACAAACAAATCTAGATGAAAACACTCTTGTTAAACCTTATGGTCTACACTTTATAATGAGTTATTCTGACTCAGAACCTCCAGCTGTTAACAAAGAGATCTTACCGGACGTTCCGTCCTGTCGAAAACCCAGTGAACTGTATATTATCCAGGGATTAGGGCCTATGTCCTGCGCTGAAGGTTCATTGAAGTAGGAGTCTTCGTTCAAATCGAGGTTAGTGATCGCTGCTCTTCTCAGTCATAGGAAACGATGGCAGAAACATGTAGAAATAAACTTATGATCAGTGAAAATTTTAATCACCTCAAGTACCTCATCACATACTTTAAAATACTACTTACATTTTTTGGGGGGGGTATCTGTACTTTACTTAACTATTTATATTTTTGACAACTTTTACTTCACTACATTCCAAAATAAAATAATGTATTTTTTACTCCATACATTTGTCTGACTGTCTGATTCATGTGATTCATCTGACTGTCTGATTCATGTGATTCATCTGACAGTCTGATTCATCTGACTGTCTGATTCGTGTGATTCATCTGACTGTCTGATTCATCTGACTGTCTGATTCATGTGATTCATCTGACTGTCTGATTCATCTGACTGTCTGATTCGTGTGATTCATCTGACTGTCTGATTCATCTGACTGTCTGATTCGTGTGATTCATCTGACAGTCTGATTCATCTGACTGTCTGATTCATGTGATTCATCTGACTGTCTGATTCATGTGATTCATCTGACAGTCTGATTCATCTGACTGTCTGATTCGTGTGATTCATCTGACTGTCTGATTCATCTGACTGTCTGATTCATGTGATTCATCTGACTGTCTGATTCATGTGATTCATCTGACAGTCTGATTCATCTGACTGTCTGATTCATGTGATTCATCTGAATGTCTGATTCGTCTGACTGTCTGATTCGTGTGATTTATCTGAATGTCTGATTCGTCTGACTGTCTGATTCGTGTGATTCCGAAAAGTACTCGATACATTTTGAATGTTTAGCAGGACAGGAAAATGTTTCAATTCACACACTTGTCAAGAGAACATCCCTTGTCATCCCTACTGCCTCTGATCTGGAGGACTCACTAAACAGAGAACATCCCTGGTCATCCCTACTGCCTCTGATCTGGAGGACTCACTAAACAGAGAACATCCCTGGTCATCCCTACTGCCTCTGATCTGGAGGACTCACTAAACAGAGAACATCCCTGGTCATCCCTACTGCCTCTGATCTGGAGGACTCACTAAACAGAGAACATCCCTGGTCATCCCTACTGCCTCTGATCTGGAGGACTCACTAAACAGAGAACATCCCTGGTCATCCCTACTGCCTCTAATCTGGAGGACTCACTAAACAGAGAACATCCGTGGTCATCCCTACTGCCTCTGATCTTGAGGACTCACTAAGCAGAGAACATCCCTGGTCATCCCTACTGCCTCTGTTCTAGAGGACTCACTAAACAGAGAACATCCCTACTGCCTCTAATCTGGAGGACTCACTAAACAGAGAACATCCCTACTGCCTCTGATCTGGAGGACTCACTAAACAGAGAACATCCCTACTGCCTCTGATCTGGAGGACTCACTAAACAGAGAACATCCCTACTGCCTCTAATCTGGAGGACTCACTAAACAGAGAACATCCCTACTGCCTCTAATCTGGAGGTCTCACTAAACAGAGAACATCCCTACTGCCTCTAATCTGGAGGACTCACTAAAAACAAAGGCATCTTTTGTAAATAATAATGTCTGAGTGTTGGAGCGTGCCCCTGGCTATCTGTAATGATGTCTGAGTGTTGGAGCGTTCCCCTGGCTATCTGTAATAATGTCTGAGTGTTGGAGCGTTCCCCTGGCTATCTGTAATAATGTCTGAGTGTTGGAGCGTGCCCCTGGCTATCTGTAATGATGTCTGAGTGTTGGAGTGTTGCCCCTGGCTATCTGTAATAATGTCTGAGTGTTGGAGCGTGCCCCTGGCTATCTGTAATGATGTCTGAGTGTTGGAGCGTGCCCCTGGCTATCTGTAATGATGTCTGAGTGTTGGAGCGTGCCCCTGGCTATCTGTAATAATGTCTGAGTGTTGGAGCGTGCCCCTGGCTATCTGTAATAATGTCTGAGTGTTGGAGTTTGCCCCCACTGCTCGGTACCGGTACTTCCTGTTTATAGCGTCCTTTATTGGTAACTCTGCATTGTTCCACCACTACTCGGTACCGGTACTTCCTGTTTATAGCGTCCTTTATTGGTAACTCTGCATTGTCAGTGAACATTTCACATGTCTACACATGTCGTTTTCAAATTCAATTTGACCAACGTGGAATTTATAAAATATAAACATCCCATTCCCTCTACTTCACAGCGTTATCATCGTACTGCTGCAGATTATATCTACATATTATTATATATTATTATATTATTATATATTATTATATATTATGATAAATTATTATATTATTATATTATTATATATTATTATATTATTATATATTATATTATTATATATTATTATATTATTATATATTATTATATTATTATATATTATTATATATTATTATATTATTATATATTATTATATATTATTATATATTATTACATCATTATATATTATTATATATTATTATATATTATTATATTTGATATATATTATTATATATTATTATATATTATTATATTTGATATATATTATTATATATTATTATATTATTATATATTATTATATTATTATATTATTATATATTATTATATTATTATATATTATTATATTATTATATTTTATTATATTATTATATATTATTATATTATTATATTATTATATTATTATATATTATTATATTTGATATATTATTATATATTATTATATATTATTATATTATTATATTATTATATATTATTATATTATTATATTATTATATCTTATTATATATTATTATATTATTATATTATTATATATTATTATATTATTATATATTATTATATTATTATATTTGATATATTATTATATATTATTATATTTGATATATTATTATATATTATTATATTTGATATATTATTATATATTATTATATTTGATATATTATTATATATTATTATATATTATTATATTATTATATTATTATATATTATTATATATTATTATATTATTATATTTGATATATTATTATATATTATTTTATTATTATATATTATTATATATTATTAATATTGTCAATAATAATCTAAGACCGTACAGTTGAATTCCTTTGTTAGCTCTGTTAGCCCATTTGGAAGACATCTGTGGTCAGCTCGTCCAGTGCTATTATTTAATATGTTTACAATTATATGTTATATCATTTAATTACCCTAAATATGGATACACCCTCCGTTTTCAAATCACTTAGAGGGTTTGGGCTGTTACATATCAACGTACGGAGATTGATGTCAAAAGTGGACCTTCTTGATATCTGCCTGACATGAGCTCAGATGTTTTTGGTTCTCACAGAGACTAAATGGCTCCATCCTGCTTAAGGACATTGCTGAGTACAACATGTTCAGGTGTGACAGACTGAAAAAAAGGGGGAGGGGTGGTTATATACAGTTGTATGAAATCAACTGTGGAATCATACGCTCTAAATATCACTATCCCCCAAAATATTTAGCTTTTGGTTACAGATGTGGCCATAAAGCTAAATACAAAACTGTTCTGTTGCAGGGATTTACCTAGTTTAATCAGCTGTGTTTGCTAGGGGGAGTGTGACTCCACTCCGGCCCCCCCGAGGACTGAATTACCCATTCCTGTGTTAGTGATACCAAACAGAGAAGTGTTAGACTCTTTTGCCAGCTTGATTGTTTTCTCTGGATGATGGGAATCTCAGGGACTTTCCCTTCAGCTCTCCAGTCATCCCATTTCCCGCTCTTAACACACAACTCCTCTAACCCAGGCTCAACACTCAGCCCTCTGGCCAGATAAGGTTCACAGCAATGAGTCAATCAACTGTAGACATTCTCTATAAAGTGTAATTATGTCATAAACAAACTGTATTTACTGTCAGGGACACCTAACTAATGGAGATGAGGTCTCTTACACACAATGAGAAGTAGTTTGTGGTATTTATCCCAGCTAGTGTTGTTGACAGTGGAACGTCCATATATTCTCCTGGACTTGGATAAACCTACTGACCACAGTCAGGGCCCAGACCACAGCTGTTATTTCATATTCTCTCTCTCTCTCTCTCTCTCTCTCTCTCTCTGTCTCTGTCTCTCTCTCTCTGTCTCTCTCTCTGTCTCTCTCTCTGTCTCTGTCTCTCTCTCTCTGTCTCTCTCTCTCTCTCTGTGTGTCTCTCTGTCTCTCTCTCTCTCTCTCTGTCTCTCTGTCTCGCTCTCTCTCTCTCTCTCTGTCTCTCTCTCTGTCTCTGTCTCTCTCTCTCTGTCTCTCTCTCTCTCTGTGTGTCTCTCTGTCTCTCTCTCTCTCTCTGTCTCTCTGTCTCGCTCTCTCTCTCTCTGTCTCGCTCTCTCTCTCTGTGTGTCTCTCTGTCTCTCTCTCTCTCTCTCTCTCTCTCTCTCTGTCTCTCTGTCTCTCTCTCTCTCTCTCTCTCTCTCTCTCTCTCTGTCTCTCTGTCTCTCTCTCTGTCTCTCTCTCTCTCTCTGTGTCTCTCTGTCTCTCTCTCTCTCTCTCTCTCTCTGTCTCTGTCTCTCTGTCTCTCTCTCTCTCTCTCTCTCTCTCTGTCTCTCTGTCTCTCTCTCTGTGTGTCTCTCTGTCTCTCTCTCTCTCTCTCTCTCTGTCTCTCTCTCTGTGTGTCTCTCTGTCTCTCTCTCTCTCTCTCTCTCTCTCTGTCTCTGTCTCTCTGTCTCTCTCTCTCTCTCTCTCTCTCTCTCTGTCTCTCTGTCTCTCTCTCTCTCTGTCTCTCTCTCTCTCTCTGTGTGTCTCTCTGTCTCTCTCTCTCTCTCTCTCTCTCTCTGTCTCTCTGTCTCTCTCTCTCTCTCTGTCTCTCTCTCTGTCTCTCTCTCTGTGTGTCTCTCTGTCTCTCTCTCTCTCTCTCTCTCTCTGTCTCTCTCTCTGTGTGTCTCTCTGTCTCTCTCTCTCTCTCTCTCTCTCTCTGTCTCTCTGTCTCTCTCTCTCTCTCTCTCTCTCTCTGTCTCTCTGTCTCTCTCTCTCTCTCTCTCTCTCTCTCTCTCTCTGTCTCTCTGTCTCTCTCTCTCTCTCTCTCTCTCTCTCTCGCTCTCTCTCTCTCTCTCTCTCTCTCTCAAAACAATAAAAATAAGCAGTAAACATTACACTCACAGACATTTCAAATGTATACAGTGTTGTAACAATGTCCAAGGGGTAGGCAAAAGACAGGTCGGGGACATGCAAGAGTTTATAACCAGGTCAGAGTCCAAAACGGTATAGACCGGCAGGCAGGCTCAAGATCAGGGGCAGGCAGGCTCAAGGTCAGGGGCAGGCGGGCTCAAGGTCAGGGGCAGGCAGGCTCAAGGTCAAGGGCAGGCAGGCTCAAGGTCAGGGGCAGGCGGGCTCAAGGTCAGGGGCAGGCGGGCTCAAGGTCAGGGGCAGGCGGGCTCAAGGTCAGGGGCAGGCAGGCTCAAGGTCAGGGGCAGGCAGGCTCAAGGTCAGGGGCAGGCAGGCTCAGAGTCAGGGGCAGGCAGGCTCAAGGTCAGGGGCAGGCAGGCTCAAGGTCAGGGGCAGGCAGGCTCAAGGTCAGGGGCAGGCAGGCTCAAGGTCAGGGGCAGGCAGGCTCAAGGTCAGGGGCAGGCAGGCTCAAGGTCAGGGGCAGGCAGGCTCAAGGTCAGGGGCAGGCAGGCTCAAGGTCAGGACAGGCAAGGGTCAGAACCAGGAGGATGAGGAAAAACAGATATTGGGAAAAACAGGAGCTATGAGAAAACCGCTGGTTGACTGGGCAAACAAGAGGAACTGGCACAGACAGACAGAAAACACAAGTATAAATACACAGGGGATCATGGGGATGATGGGCGACACCTGGAGGGGACAAGCACAAGGACAGGTGAAACAGATCAGGGTGTGACAGTAACCCCCCCTCTCCCCTAGGGGTGACACCTGGAGGGGACAAGCACAAGGACAGGTGAAACAGATCAGGGTGTGACAGTAACCCCCCCTCTCCCCTAGGGGTGACACCTGGAGGGGACAAGCACAAGGACAGGTGAAACAGATCAGGGTGTGACAGTAACCCCCCCCTCTCCCCTAGGGGTGACACCTGGAGGGGACAAGCACAAGGACAGGTGAAACAGATCAGGGTGTGACAGTAACCCCCCCTCTCCCCTATTGGTGACACCTGGAGGGGACAAGCACAAGGACAGGTGAAACAGATCAGGGTGTGACAGTAACCCCCCCTCTCCCCTAGGGGTGACACCTGGAGGGGACAAGCACAAGGACAGGTGAAACAGATCAGGGTGTGACAGTAACCCCCCCTCTCCCCTAGGGGTGACACCTGGAGGGGACAAGCACAAGGACAGGTGAAACAGATCAGGGTGTGACAGTAACCCCCCCTCTCCCCTAGGGGTGACACCTGGAGGGGGGTGGAGACGAGCACAAGGACAGGTGAAACAGATCAGGGTGTGACAGTAACCCCCCCTCTCCCCTAGGGGTGACACCTGGAGGGGACAAGCACAAGGACAGGTGAAACAGATCAGGGTGTGACAGTAACCCCCCCTCTCCCCTAGGGGTGACACCTGGAGGGGGGTGGAGACGAGCACAAGGACAGGTGAAACAGATCAGGGTGTGACAAGTACAAAAGGGAAAATAAATAAAGATAAATATGGGTTGTATTTACAATGGTGTTTGTTCTTCACTGGTTGACCTTTTCTTTTGGCAACAGGTCACATCTTGCTGCTGTGATGTCACACTGTGGTATTTCACCCAGTAGATATGGGAGTTTATCAAAATTGGGTTTGTTTTCTAATTCTTTGTGGATCTGTGTAATCTGGGGGAAATATGTCTCTCTAATATGGTCATACATTTGGCAGGAGGTTAGGAAGTGCAGCTCAGTTTCCACCTCATTTTGTGGGCAGTGAGCACATAGCCTGTCTTCTCTTGAGAGCCAGGTCTGCCTACGGCGGCCTTTCTCAATAGCAAGGCTATGCTCACTGAGTCTGTACATAGTCAAAGCTTTCCTTAAGTTTGGGTCAGTCACAGTGGTCAGGTGTGCCACTGTGTACTCTCTGTTTAGGGACAAATATCATTCTAGTTTGCTCTATGCTTTTGTGAATTCTTTCCAAATGTGTCAAGTAATTTTCTTTTTGTTTTCTCATGATTGGTTGCGTGTAATTGTGCTGCTGTCCTGGGGCTCTGTTCACAAACACAAACACACCCTACAGAGCCTGTAGGGGCTCTGTAGGGTGTGTTTGTGTTTGTGAACAGAGCCCCAGGACCAGCTTGCTTAGGGGACTCTTCTCCAGGTTCATCTCTCTGTAGGTGATGGCTTTGTTATGGAAGGTTTGGGAATCGCTTCCTTTTAGGTGGTTGTAGAATGTAATGTCTCATTTCTGGATGTTGATAATTAACGGGTATCGGCCTAATTCTACTCTGCATTATTTGGTGTTCTACGTTGTACATGGAGGATATTTTTGCAGAATTCTGCGTGCCGAGTCTCAATTTGGTGTTTGTCCGATTTTGTGAAGTCTTGGTTGGTGAGCGGAACCCAGACCTCACAACCATAAAGGGCAATAGATTCTTTAACTGATTCAAGTATTTTTAGCCAGATCCTATTTGGTATGTCAAATTTTATGTTCCTTTTGATGGCAAAGAAGGCTCTTTTTGCCTTGTCTCTCAGATCTCTCAGATCGTTCACAGCTTTGTGGAAGTTACATGTGTTGGTACCCTTCCCTAGATCTTTGCCTCGACACAATCATTTCCCGGAGTTCAACGGACAGTTCCTCTGACCTCTGACCTCTGACCTTATGGCTTGGTTTTTGCTCTGACATGCCCAACTGTAGGAACTTAAATATTAAGGTGTGTGCCTTTCCAAATCATGTCCAATCAATAGAATTTACAACAGGTGGACTCCAATCAAGTTGTAGAAAACATCTCAAGGATGATCAATGGAAACAGGATGCACCTGAGTGCAATTTTGAGTCACATAGCAAATGGTCTGAATACTTATGTAAATAAGGTATTTATTTTTACAAATGTTTAATGCATTTGCAAACATTTCGAAAAACCTGTTTTTACTTTGTCATTGTGGCACATTGTGTGTAGATTGATGATGATTTTAAAAATATATCTATTTTAGAATAAGGCTGTAACGTAACAACATTTGGAAAATGTCAAGGGGTCTGAATACTTTCCCAATTTATAGTTTGGGACTGTTATTAATTAGATCTAGATGTTTATAGTTGGACTGTTATTAATTAGATCTAGATGTTTATAGTTGGACTGTTATTAAAGCGTTCTAGAAGTGTATAGTTGAGGGGGGTTATTAACAAATTATAGCTGCATATTATCAATATATCAAAGTGCCACCAACAAAAAGGTAAACAATAGGTCTGTTGCAAATGCAGCATGTGGCATTTATTTTTCACATGTAAATAGCACTTCTCAGTAGTGCTCAAAGCCATTCCATCAGCATTCATTTTTCAACTCGAATCAATGAGCCCAATCAGTCCTCCATGACAACTAAATCTTAAACAACAGAGTAGGGCTGGCTAATAAGTTCATAGTTTTGGGGTCATGCTCATGTAAAACAGTTTGGCTAATCTATACTTCCATATTTCCAAGTCCTGTTCTTGAAGATCAAGGGGTATAACATTTATTGGAATGACTGGAATTCCGATAGACCGGTTTTTAATGTAAAGATATCATCATATTAAAGATATGGTTTAATCATGTTATTATATGTAGTAGAAAGTAACTAACCCATAAAGTACAATTTTACAACCAGCTGTGTAAACTTTAACATTGATTTATCCTGCAATAGATGTTGTTCAATTGGTAACAATACATTTTTTTTTGTCTTCTTCTAATGTCTCTTAAGGGGAAAGTAATCTAAAAGTAACTGAAAGTAATCAGATTACGTTACTGAGTTTGGGGTAATCCAAAAGTTACGTTACCGATTACAATTTTGGACAGGTAACTAGTAACTGTAACATATTACATTTAGAAAGCAACATACCCAATCCCGGTAATTAATGAGTTATAGAAGTGTATAGTTGGGGGGGATATTAATGAGTTCTAGAAGTGTATAGTTGGGGGGGATATTAATGAGTTATAGAAGTGTATAGTTGGGGGATATTAATGAGTTATAGAAGTGTATAGTTGGGGGGATATTAGTTGGGGGTTATTAATAGTTATAGTGTATAGTTGGGAGTTATAGAAGTGTATAGTTAATATTAATGAGTTATAGAAGTGTATAGTTGGGGGGATATTAATGAGTTATAGAAGTGTATAGTTGGGGGATATTAATGAGTTATAGAAGTGTATAGTTGGGGGGAGTTATAGAAGTGTATAGTTGGGGGGGATATTAATGAGTTATAGAAGTGTATAGTTGGGGGGATATTAATGAGTTATAGAGATAGTGTATAGTTATAGGGGGGGGATATATTAATGAGTTATAGAAGTGTATAGTTGGTGGGGATATTAATGAGTTATATTGATATTAATGAGTTATAGAAGTGTATAGTTGGGGGATATTAATGAGTTATAGAAGTGTATAGTTGGGGGGGATATTAATGAGTTATAGAAGTGTATAGTTGGGGGATATTAATGAGTTATAGAAGTGTATAGTTGGGGGGATATTAATGAGTTATAGAAGTGTATAGTTGGTGGGGATATTAATGAGTTATAGAAGTGTATAGTTGGGGGTTATAGATATTAATGAGTTATAGATAGTGTATAGTTGGGGGGGATATAAATGAGTTATAGAAGTGTATAGTTGGTGGGGATATTAATGAGTTATAGAAGTGTATAGTTGGGGGGGATATTAATGAGTTATAGAAGTGTATAGTTGGGGGATATTAATGAGTTATAGAAGTGTATAGTTATTAATGAGTTATAGAAGTGTATAGTTGGGGGGATATTAATGAGTTATAGAAGTGTATAGTTGGGGGATATTAATGAGTTATAGAAGTGTATTAGTTGGGGGGATATTAATGAGTTATATAAGTGTATAGTTGGGGATATTAATGAGTTATAGAAGTGTATAGTTGGGGGGGGATATTAATGAGTTATAGAAGTGTATAGTTGGGGGATATTAATGAGTTAGAAGTGTATAGTTGGGGGGGATATTAATGAGTTATAGAAGTGTATAGTTGGGGGGATATTAATGAGTTATAGAAGTGTATAGTTGGGGGATTAATGAGTTCTAGAAGTGTATAGTTGGGGGGATATTAATGAGTTATAGAAGTGTATAGTTGGGGGATATTAATGAGTTCTAGAAGTGTATAGTTGGGGGATATTAATGAGTTCTAGTGTATAGTTGGGGGGATATTAATGAGTTCTAGAAGTGTATAGTTGGGGGATATTAATGAGTTAGAAGTGTAGAAGTGTATAGTTGGGGGGATATTAATGAGTTATAGAAGTGTATAGTTGGGGGATATTAATGAGTTCTAGAAGTGTATAGTTGGGGGATATTAATGAGTTATAGAAGATATTATATTAATGAGTTATAGAAGTGTATAGTTGGGGGATATTAATGAGTTATAGAAGTGTATAGTTGGGGGGATATTAATGAGTTATAGTTGGGGGGATATTAATGAGTTCTGTATAGTTGGGGGATATTAATGAGTTCTAGAAGTGTATAGTTGGGGGATATTAATGAGTTATAGAAGTGTATAGTTGGGGGGATATTAATGAGTTATAGAAGTGTATAGTTGGGGGATATTAATGAGTTATAGAAGTGTATAGTTGGGGGGATATTAATGAGTTCTAGAAGTGGGGGGATATTAATGAGTTATTCTAGAAGTGTATAGTTGGGGGGATATTAATGAGTTATAGAAGTGTATATTAATGAGTTCTAGGGGGGGGATATTAATGAGTTATAGAAGTGTATAGTTGGGGGGTTATTAATGAGTTATAGAAGTGTATAGTTGGGGGGATATTAATGAGTTATAGGTGTATAGTTAATTAATGAGTTATAGAAGTGTATAGTTGGGGGGATATTAATTAATGAGTTATAGAAGTGTATAGTTGGGGGATATTAATGAGTTATAGAAGTGTATAGTTGGTGGGGATATTAATGAGTTGGGGGGAAGTGTATAGTTGGGGGGATATTAATGAGTTATAGAAGTGTATAGTTTAATGAGTTATAGGGGTTGGGGATATTAATGAGTTATAGAAGTGTATAGTTGGGGGATATTAATGAGTTATAGAAGTGTATAGTTGGGGGGATATTAATGAGTTATAGAAGTGTATAGTTGGTGGGGATATTAATGAGTTATAGAAGTGTATAGTTGGTTATAGAAGTGTATAGTTGGTGGGATGGGGATATTAATGAGTTATAGAAGTGTATAGTTGGGGGGGAGTTATATAAGTGTAATGAGTTTAATGAGTTAAGTGTATAGTTGGGGGGATATTAATGAGTTATAGAAGTGTATAGTTGGGGGGATATTAATGAGTTTTAGAAGTGAGTTCTAGAAGTGTATAGTTGGGGGATATTAATGAGTTATAGAAGTGTATAGTTGGTATTAATGAGTTATAGAAGTGTATAGTTGGGGGATATTAATGAGTTCTAGAAGTGTTAGTTGGGGGATATTAATGAGTTATAGAAGTGTATAGTTGGGGGGATATTAATGAGTTATTATTATTATATTAATGTTATAGAAGTGTATAGTTGGGGGATATTAATGTTATAGTGTTAGTTGGGGATATTAATGAGTTCTAGAAGTATAATTGGGGGGATATAATGTTCTAGAAGTTGTATTAATGTTCTAGAAGTGTATAGTTGGGGAGTTATAGAAGTGTATAGTTGGGGGGGATATTAATGTTATAGAAGTGTATAGTTGGGGGATATTAATGAGTTATAGTTGGGGGATATTAATGAGTTATAGAAGTGTATAGTTGGGGGGGGGATATTAATGAGTTCTAGTTGGTGGGGATATTAATGAGTTATAGAAGTGTATAGTTGGGGGGATATTAATGAGTTATAGAAGTGTATAGTTGGGGGGATATTAATGAGTTATAGAAGTGTATAGTTGGGGGGGATATTAATGAGTTATAGAAGTTATATAGTTGGGGGGGATATTAATGAGTTATAGAAGTGTATAGTTGGGGGATATTAATGAGTTCTAGAAGTGTATAGTTGGGGGGATATTAATGAGTTATAGAAGTGTATAGTTGGGGGATATTAATGAGTTATAGAAGTGTATAGTTGGGGGGATATTAATGAGTTATAGAAGTGTATAGTTGGGGGGATATTAATGAGTTATAGAAGTGTATAGTTGGGGGGATATTAATGAGTTATAGAAGTGTATAGTTGGGGGAGTTATTAATTATATTAATGAGTTCTAGAAGTGTATAGTTGGGGGGATATTAATGAGTTCTAGAAGTGTATAGTTGGGGGATATTAATGAGTTCTAGAAGTGTATAGTTGGGGGGATATTAATGAGTTCTAGAAGTGTATAGTTGGGGGATATTAATGAGTTCTGAGTTATTAAGTTGGGGGGATATTAATGAGTTCTAGAAGTGTATAGTTGGGGGGTTATTAATTAGTTCTAGAAGTGTATAGTTGGGGGATATTAATGAGTTATAGAAGTGTATAGTTGGGGGGATATTAATGAGTTATAGAAGTGTATAGTTGGGGGGATATTAATGAGTTATAGAAGTGTATAGTTGGGGGATATTAATGAGTTATAGAAGTGTATAGTTGGGGGATATTAATGAGTTATAGAAGTAAGTTATATTAATGAGTTCTAGAAGTGTATAGTTGGTGTATTAATGAGTTATAGGTGTAGTATTAATTAATGAGTTCTAGAAGTGTATAGTTGGGGGATATTAATGAGTTATAGAAGTGTATAGTTGGGGGGATATTAATGAGTTATAGAAGTGTATAGTTGGGGGTTGGGATATTAATTAATTGGGGGATATTAATGTTATAGAAGTGTATAGTTGGGGGGATATTAATGAGTTATAGAAGTGTATAGTTGGGGGATATTAATGAGTTATAGAAGTGTATAGTTGGGGGGATATTAATGAGTTCTAGAAGTGTATAGTTGGGGGGATATTAATGAGTTATAGAAGTGTATAGTTGGGGGGATATTAATGAGTTATAGAAGTGTATAGTTGGGGGTTATATTAATTAGTTATAGAAAGTGTATAGTTGGGGGTTATTAATTAGTTATTCTTGGGGTTATTAATTAGTTCTAGAAGGGTTGGGGGGTTATTAATTAGTTATAGAAGTGTATAGTTGGGGGTTATTAATTAGTTCTAGAAGTGTATAGTTGGGGGTTATTAATTAGTTATAGAAGTGTATAGTTGGGGGGATATTAATGAGTTATAGAAGTGTATAGTTGGGGGATATTAATGAGTTAAAGAAGTGTATAGTTGGTGGGGATATTAATGAGTTATAGAAGTGTATAGTTGGGGGGGATATTAATGAGTTCTAGAAGTGTATAGTTGGTGGGGATATTAATGAGTTATAGAAGTGTATAGTTGGTGGGGATATTAATGAGTTATAGAAGTGTATAGTTGGGGGGTTATTAATTAATGAGTTCTAGAAGTGTATAGTTGGACATTGTTATTAATGAGTTATAGAAGTGTATAGTTGGACATTGTTATTAATGAGTTCTAGAAGTGTATAGTTGGTGGGGATATTAATGAGTTCCAGAAGTGTGTAGTTCGAGGGTTATTAATACGTTCTAGAAGTGTATAGTTGGGGGGTTATTAATGCCTTCTAGAAATGTGTAGTTTTATTAATTAGTTCTAGAAGTGTATAGTTGGGGGTTATTAATTAGTTCTAGAAGTGTATAGTTGGGGGTTATTAATTAGTTCTAGAAGTGTATAGTTGGGGGGTTATTAATTAGTTCTAGAAGTGTATAGTTGGGGGTTATTAATTAGTTCTAGAAGTGTGGAGTTGGGGGTTATTAATTAGTTATAGAAGTGTATAGTTGGGGGTTATTAATTAGTTCTAGAAGTGTATAGTTGGGGGTTATTAATTAGTTCTAGAAGTGTATAGTTGGGGGTTATTAATTAGTTATAGAAGTGTATAGTTGGGGGGTTATTAATTAGTTCTAGAAGTGTATAGTTGGGGGTTATTAATTAGTTCTAGAAGTGTATAGTTGGGGGTTATTAATTAGTTCTAGAAGTGTATAGTTGGGGGTTATTAATTAGTTCTAGAAGTGTGAGTTAGGGGTTATTAATTAGTTCTAGAAGTGTATAGTTGGGGGTTATTAATTAGTTCTAGAAGTGTATAGTTGGGGGGGATATTAATGAGTTATAGAAGTGTATAGTTGGGGGGATATTAATGAGTTATAGAAGTGTATAGTTGGGGGGATATTAATGAGTTATAGAAGTGTATAGTTGGGGGATATTAATTAGTTAATTAGTTGGGGGATATTAATGAGTTATAGAAGTGTATAGTTGTATTAATGAGTTATAGAAGTGTTATTTGGGGGAGTTATAGAAGTGTATAGTTGGGGGATATTAATTAGTTATAGAAGTGTATAGTTGGGGGGATATTAATGAGTTATAGAAGTGTATAGTTTATTAATTAGTTATAGAAGTGAGTTGGGGGTTATTAATTAGTTATAGAAGTGTATAGTTGGTGGGGATATTAATTAGTTATAGAAGTGTATAGTTGGTGGGGATATTAATGAGTTATAGAAGTGTATAGTTGGGGGGATATTAATTAGTTCTAGAAGTGTATAGTTGGGGGGATATTAATGAGTTATAGAAGTTTATAGTTGGTGACTGTTGGGGTTATTAATGAGCTCTAACAGTGTATATTTGGGGACGATTTAATTATAAATCTAGAAGTGTTTTTGGGGACTGTTATTAATGAGTTCTAGAAGTGTATCGTTGGCAGGGTTATTAATCAGTTCTGTAATTGTGCAGTTGAAAACAGACAGCAGTATTGTATCTTTCATATGGTGCACAGCATCAGGTTGTCTGCGTGAATCAGGATAGAATATGTTATAAACCTAAGGCTGTCTGCATGAATCAAGATAGCCTGAGTTTTATAACATATTCTATCTTGATTCATGCAGACAGCCAGAAGCTGTCAGAAGCTGGAAGAGTCTCCTAAAACAGGGCTGTTCTCAGACCCTCTCAGTGAGCTGGAAGAGTCTCCTAAAACAGGGCTGTTCTCAGACCCTCTCAGTGAGCTGGAAGAGTCTCCTAAAACAGGGCTGTTCTCAGAGTCTCAGTGAGCTGGAGGAGTCTCCTAAAACAGGGCTGTTCTCAGACCGTCTCATTGTTGTTGTTGTTGTTGTTGTTGTACAGGACATCGTCAGAAGATGGAGGAGTCTCCTAAAACAGTGCTGTTCTCAGACCGCCTCAGTGAGCTGGAGAGGATCAGACAGACAACCATGAGGGTTGCCATGCCGACACAACCCCAACGACAGCCACTCAACGCCGGACCCAACTCCTTCAACCACCAGGGACAGACACAGATACCAGGTGAGTCTAATACCTCTTACCCCAACCCCAGGGACAGACACAGATACCAGGTGAGTCTAATACCTCTAACCCCAACCCCAGGGACAGACACAGATACCAGGGGAGTCTAATACCTCTAACCCTAACCCCAGGGACAGACACAGATACCAGGGGAGTCTAATACATCTAACCCCAACCCCAGGGACAGACACAGATACCAGGTGAGTCTAATACCTCTAACCCCAACCCCAGGGACAGACAACGATACCAGGTGAGTCTAATACCTCTAACCCCAACCCCAGGGACAGACACAGATACCAGGTGAGTCTAATACCTCTAACCCCAACCCCAGGGACAGACACAGATACAGATACCAGGTGAGACCATAACATTACCCCCCCCTTAACCTTCTCAATACCAGGTGAGACCATACCTTGAACCACTCGAACCCCAGTTACAGACAACGATACCAGGTGAGACCTTAACTTGAACCACTCTAACCCCAGTTACAGACAACGATACCAGGTGAGACCGTAACTATAACACTCACAGCCTTTTATGTTCCAGTTCCTATTCTAGTTCTCTAGTTGTCTGTATCTATTACATCGGCCCTGTCGAGGTGGAACACTGGACAACAGAGAAACAAACAGCTATGCAGTAATAGCTAACAGTCACACTCTTTCTGCTCCTCCCTCCCCTCCTCCTCCTACTCCTCCTCCCCAACCATCCCTCTCCTCCTTCCTCCAGACCCTCGCCAGTCTCAGTCGTCTCCTTCCTGGTCCTATGAGCAGTCCTACCCGTCCTACCTGAGTCCTATGACCTCCCCATCTGTCCACTCCACCACGCCCCTCTCCTCCAGCCGAGCCACCGGCCTGCCCAACATCACTGACCTGCCCCGCCGCCTGCCAGGTAACACACCAACACTGACGCGTACGCACACTAACCCACTCACACACACACACTCTCACACACACACTAGAAATAAACAATAACTAACACCAAGAATCAGATTAAATGACATTTGCTCTGTGATTTGTTTCTCTTTAACTCTGTTGAATTTCAAAATAGCCACTTCTACCCCAGCTAGCACATAATGTTCTGAGAACCATATGTTTCTTAAAGCTTGGTGAGAGTGTGGTTGTCCTATGGTTATTTATCATACAACCTTCCCACAACGTTCTGGAGACGGTGCAGGATTGGCATTGGAACACAGCACATTTAAGTAACTTGACAAAAAAAACATAATTTTCTAATTGTTTTTCATTACTTTAAGAGCATTTTCCCAAAAGTTCAAACATGGTTACATTTCATTTTCATTTTGGTTCTAGCAACGTTCTCCAACTGGTTTGACATTGGGAATGTTCTCAAATAGTTCAGAGAACATTAAGAAACAACATTCTTCTGTGGGAACGTTTCGTCCAGGTTTACTCATGGTTGTATTTCACGTCAAGTTCTCAATTTGTTCTGAGAACGTTAAGAAAACCTTCCTTAAAAACAAGATACGTAGAACATTCCATTCTTCAACAAAACACTCTTTATCCTCTACCTTGTTAAGTGTGTTGGCCACGCCCACTAATTTGCCACACCTGATCTTAATGAGTGCCGGTTTCCTTTGAAATGGGGTCTGTTTGAATGGACTAAAATGAACAGCTTTGTATGCGTAAAGAAAACATGGCGGCATGCTAGCTCGAGCCTGGTGGCACAATGGACTGATTCCATGGATAGAGAACAGAAGACTATTGGTGTCACCAAAAATAAATGGGTTTGCATAATTAATGCCTAAAAAAATGAATTATCATTGTCGTGTCTTTGGCATCATTAAAAGTGACTGTTATTTCATCAAATCAATTCTCTGTAATTATTATTACGTCATTAAACTAATCATGTAAATGTAATTAACTAGGAAGTCGAGGCACCAAGGAAAATCTGCAGATTATAAAGTTATAATTTTCCAAATATAACTCTTCAGATATTTTAATATCTGATCAATTAGTCTTCTATTAATGAATTATTCTTTACCTCACGTTAGTCTCATTCCAAACGTAGTAATTTGTTGGCTATCTGCACGAACCCAACCTAAAAATAAACGTTCCCAGAACAAGCATATTTTCACTTCTGTTCTCTAAGAACATAAAAAATGTTCAGTTTTACCAGTCAGGAAACATATGGTTTCCTTCCTACAACCAATTTGAAACCGAAACCATATGTTCCAAACTGCCAAGGGAACCAATGTGCTAGCTGGGAAGTGTTTGTTACAGTCTGTCAGACACATAGCGTGGGTCTGCTGTCCTCTGTTTGTTCATTCTCCTGTAGACTTGAGATATATTGGGGCTAAGGGGTGTGGCCTACCTGACTGGTTCCCTAAGCAGCGGTTAGCACAGATCAGATTTTTTTATCCTTGCTGTGAGACTTTGATCCACTAGGACTCTGGGTAATAACAGGACCGGCATAATGACAGACTGAGGGACAAAGAAACAACTTTATACGCCGCCTCCTTCGCAATGTATGCTGGGTATTTAAAACGTCCATGATTGTCCGGACAGCAGAATCTGTCCCTCTCTCTCCATCTCACTTCATCCTCTCCCTCCAGCTCTCCATCTCTCCCTCCTCTTTCTCCATCCATCTCTCTCTTCACCCGCTACTGGAAATATATCCTTTTACTTATAATGAAGTCCATCCTTCAGGGTAAAGACCTAAGTGACTGTAAAACTCCCTTTGGGCCCTCAGTTTCACAAGTCTCAATGGAGATGATGACAAGGGATGAGAGTCGTCCTTCATCAGTCCGGTTTCGGCTGTGTCTTTATTAGTTTCAGCGCAGGAAATGACCTCTCTATGGATGCTGTTGTGGTTGGTATGGTGAGGAGCAGCTGCTGTAACTTCGATGCCTCTGGGACCATCTGTGTCATTTACATTTAAGTCATTTAGCAGACGCTCTTATCCAGAGCGACGAACAAAAAGCTGAGGAGCAGGTGATTTGTCTCATACCATTTGTGAACTGCACAACCTGTACAAGATCAGCCTTAAATCTAATGAAATCAAAGTACTTGGTATATTTTGACTCTCGTTTTGATGGTGGTGTCGAACTTTGTTGCAATTGTTTTTTGCAGTCCACTAAAACCAAGGAAATGAAGTTCACTAAAGTGGTCAAACTCTCATCAGAACATTAATATTATCCAGTAGATGTTCTAATCTGATCAGCTGTTTACTACGAGTTTAGCTTTCAGCCAGTCCCAGATCATTGCATTTGATTCGCTCATCGAAACTGTTGCCTCCATTCCAGTGCTTTCATTGTGTCGCTGATACGGCAGAAACCAGAGGCGGCTGGTAGGGGGGGGAGACATAGGAGGACGGGCTTGTTGTAATGGCTGGGATGGAGTAAATGGAACGGAGTCAAACATGTGGCTTCCATATGTTTGCTGTTTATGAAACCTCTCCATTCATTCCATTCCAGTCATTACAATGAGCCTGTCCTCCTATAGCACCTCTCACCAGCCTCCTCTGGCAGAAAAACATGTCCAGCTCATTGTTTAATTGAAAATTCCAAACAGCTAACACAGTGGCGGTCTCTGAATGGGTTGCTAACTAAAGTTCCAACATGAGCCATGAACAAGCAGCTAACACAGTGGCGGTCTCTGAATGGGTTGCTAACTAAAGTTCCATCATGAGCCATGAACAAGCAGCTAACACAGTGGCGGTCTCTGAATGGGTTGCTAACTAAAGTTCCATCATGAGCCATGAACAAGCAGCTAACACAGTGGAGGTCAATGAGAGTACATTGAGTACAGAGTCAATGTGGAGGCTATATACAGGGGGTACCGGTACAGAGTCAATGTGGAGGCTATATACAGGGGGTACCGGTACAGAGTCAATGTGGAGGCTATATACAGGGTGTTACGGTACAGAGTCAATGTGGAGGCTATATACAGGGGGTACCGGTACAGAGTCAATGTGGAGGCTATATACAGGGTACAGAGTCAATGTGGAGGCTATATACAGGGTGTTACGGTACAGAGTCAATGTGGAGGCTATATACAGGGTGTACCGGTACAGAGTCAATGTGGAGGCTATATACAGGGGGTACCGGTACAGAGTCAATGTGGAGGCTATATACAGGTACCATACAGAGTCAATGTGCTGGGGGCACCGTTAGTCGAGGTAATGGAGGTAATATGTACATGTAGGTAGAGGTTTGGGGGTAGAAACTGTTAAGGAGCCTTTTGGTTCTAGACTTGGCGCTCCGGTACCGCTTGCCGTGCGATAGCAGAGAGAACCCGTCTATGACTAGGGTGACTTGAGTCTTTGACAATTTTTAGGACATTCCTCTGACACCGCCTTATATAGAGGTCCTGGATGGCAGGAAACAAGCCCTCTGAAGTGCCTTGCGGTCGTAGGCCGAGCAGTTTCCATACCAGGCAGTGATGCAACCAGTCAGGATGCTCTCGATGGTGCAACTGTAGAACCATTTGAGGATCTGAGGACCCATGCCAAATCTTTTCAGTTTCCTGACGGGGAATATTCTTTGTCGTGCCCTCTTCACGACTGTCTTAGTGTGTTTGGACCATGTTAGTTTGTTGGTGATGTGGACACCAAGGAACTTGAAGCTCTCAACCTGCTCCACTACAGCCCCATTGATGAGAATAGGGGAATGCTTGGTCCTCCTTTACCTGTAGTCCACAATCATCTCCTTTGTCTTGATCACGTTGAGGGAGAGGTTGTTGTCTCATCGTTTTCGATGATCAGGCCTACCACTGTTGTGTCATCGGCAAACTTGATGATGGTGTTGGAGTCGTGCCTGGCCATGCAGTCGTGAGTGAACAGGGAGTACAGGAGGGGACTAAGCACACACCCCTGAGGTAATCCCGTGTTGAGGATCAGCGTGGTGGATGCGTTGTTTCCTACTCTCACCACCTGGGGACGGCCCGTCAAGAAGGCCAGGATCCAGTTACAGAGGGAGGTGTTTAGTCCCAGGGTCCTTAGCTTAGTGATGAGCTTTGAGGGCACCATGGTGTTGAACGCTGAGCTGTAGTCAATGAACAGCATTCTCACATAGGTGTTCCTTTTGTCCAGGTGGGAAAGGGCATTGTGGAGTGCAATAGAGATTGCATCATCTGTGGATCTGTTTGGGCGTTATGCATATTTGAAGGGTTCTAGGGTTTCTGGGATAATGGTGTTGATGTGAGCCATGACTAGCCTTTCAAAGCACTTCATGGCTACATACGTGAGTGTTATGGGTCGGTCGTCATTTAGGCAGGTTACCTTAGTGTTCTTGGGCACAGGGACTATGGTTGTCTGCTTGAAAAATGTTGGTATTACAGACTTGGTCGGCGCATGCTCTGAGTACACGTCCTGGTAATCCATCTGGCCCTGCAACCTTGTGAATGTTGACCTGTTTAAAGGTCTTAATCACATCGGCTACGGAGAGCGGGATCACACAGTTGGTGAAGCTGGTGCTCTCATGCATGTTTCAGTGTTACTTACATAAAAGTAATTTAGCTCGTCCAGTAGGTTCGTGTCACTGGGTAGCTTGTGGCTGTGCTTCCCTTTGTAGTCGGTAATAGTTTGCAAACCCTGCCACATTCGACGAGCGTCAGAGCCGGTGTAGTACGAGTCAATCTTAGTCATGTTTTGAGCCTTTGCCTGATTGATGATTTGTCGGAGGGCATAGCGGGATTTTTTTATAAGCTTCTGGGTTAGAGTCCCGCTCCTTGAAGCCGGCAGCTCTTCCCTTTAACTTATTGCGGATGTTGCCTGTAATCCATAACTTCTGTGGCTTATGTGGGTTACTCCTCAATGCCATCAGAGTAATCCCGTGCTCTGAGTACACGTCCTGGTAATCCATCTGTCCCGGAACATATCCCAGTCCTGTATCTGCTTCATCTGACCACTTTCTTATTGACCGAGTCACTGGTGCTTCCTGATTTTGTTTTTGCTTGTAAGCAGGAATCAGGAGGATAGAATTATGGTCATATTTGCCAAATAGAGGGCGAGTGTAACGGTTTTCTTCTGGTGAAAGAGAGGCGGACCAAAATGCAGCGTGGTTAGTTTTGTACATCTTTAATAAAGATGAAAATACAACAATCTACAAAACGTGAAAAAACCGAAACAGTCCTATCTGGTGCCACAAACACAAAGACAGGAACAATCACCCACAAGAGACCTAAGGAATATGGCTGCCTAAATATGGTTCCCAATCAGAGACAACGATAAACACCTGCCTCTGATTGAGAACCACTCTAGGCAACCATAGACTTACCTAGAGTACTACTCTAACCACAATCCCATTACTTCAAACAACCCCAGACAAAACAAACCACATAAATCCCCATGTCACACCCTGGCCTCACCAAAATACTAAGGAAAACACAGAATACTAAGGCCAGGGCGTGACAGCGAGGGAGATCTTTGTATGCGTCTCTGTGTGAAGTAAAGGTGGTCTAGAGTTTTTTTCCCTCTGGTTTCACATTTAACATGCTAATAGAAATTAGGTCAAATTGATTTAAGTTTCCCTGCATTAAAGACCCCGGCCACTAGGAGCTCCGCCTCTGGATGAGCATTTTCCTGTTTGCTTATGGCCGTATAAGTGCGTGGTCTTAATGCCAGCATTGGTTTGTGGTGGTAATTTGACAGCTACAAAAAATACAGATGAAAACTCTAATGGTAAATAGTGTGGTCTACAACTTATCAGGTGAGCAAAACCTTGATACTTCCTTAGATTTTGTGCACCAGCTGTTGTTTACTAATATGCATAGACCTTGTCTTACCAGAGGCTGCTGTTCTATCCTGCCGAAAAAGATTTAAACCCGCCAGCTGTATGTTATTCATGTCGTCATCCAGCCACGACTCGGTGAAACATAAGATTTTGTAATTTTTAATGTCTTGTTGGTAGGATATACGTGATCATAGTTTGTCTATTTTTTTATTGATTGATTGTACGTTGGCTAATAGGACCGATGGTAAAGGTAGATTACCCTCTCGGCGATGGGCTACCTGGGCTAACTGCCTTGCTCAGGGGCAGAACGACAGACCTTGTCAACTTGAGGATTTGATCCAGCAACCTTTACTGGCCCAACGCTGTTACCACTAGAACACCTGCTGCCCCATATATCTCAAGAGAAGCTCACTGCCCAAAAAGTGAGGTGGAAACTTATAGCTGCACTTCCTAACCTCCTGCAAAATGTATGACCATATTAGAGACACATATTTCCCTCAGATTACACAGAACCACAATTAATAAAAAATATAATTTTCTCCACAATCACCCGACCTCAACCAAATTGAGATGGTTTTGGATGAGTCGGCAAAGCAGCCAACAGGTGCTCGGTATATATGGAAACTCCTTCAAGACTGTTGGAAAAGCATTCCAGGTGAAGCTGGTTGAGGGAATGCCAAGAGTGTGCAAAGCTGTCATCAAGGCAAAGGGTGGCTACTTTGAAGAATCTCAAATTTTAAATATATTTTGATTTGTTTAACACTTTTTTGGTTACTACGTGATTCCATATGTGTTATTTCATAGTTTTGATGTCTTCACTTCCTTTTTACAATGTAGAAAATAAAAATTAAGAGAAACCCTTGAAGGGGGTATGTGTTCTAACACCTTTGAACAGTAGTGTACATTTTCAATACTTTATTTGAATCCACCAATCAAATTGACCAAAAAAAGGTTCCAGATATTTCAAAGGTCCGTGTCTGCATGGCGCTGAAGGGATGTGTTAATGTGATGATGTGATGATGTGTTAATGTGATGATGTGATGATGTGTTAATGTGATGATGTGATGATGTGATGATGTGTTAATGTGATGATGTGTTAATGTGATGATGTGATGATGTGTTAATGTGATGATGTGATGATGTGTTAATGTGATGATGTGATGATGTGATGATGTGTTAATGTGATGATGTGTTAATGTGATGATGTGTTAATGTGTTAATGTGATGATGTGTTAATGTGATGATGTGATGATGTGATGATGTGTTAATGTGATGATGTGTTAATGTGATGATGTGATGATGTGTTGATGTGTTAATGTGATGATGTGTTAATGTGATGATGTGTTAATGTGTTAATGTGATGATGTGTTAATGTGATGATGTGTTAATGTGATGATGTGTTAATGTGATGATGTGATGATGTGTTAATGTGATGATGTGATGATGTGTTGATGTGTTGATGTGATAATGTGTTAATGTGATAATCTACGGATAGCTAGGGGCACTCAGACATATCTACGGATAGCTAGGGGCACACTCAGACATATCTACGGATAGCTAGGGGCACACTCAGACATATCTACAGATAGCTAGGGGCACACTCAGACATATCTACGGATAGCTAGGGGCACACTCAGACATATCTACGGATAGCTAGGGGCACACTCAGACATATCTACAGATAGCTAGGGGCACACTCAGACATATCTACGGATAGCTAGGGGCACACTCAGACATATCTACGGATAGCTAGGGGTACACTCAGACATATCTACGGATAGCTAAGGGCACACTCCAGGACTCAGACATATCTACGGATAGCTAGGGGCACACTCCAGCACTCAGACACATCTACAGATAGCTAGGGGCACAGTCAGACATATCTACGGATAGCTAGGGGCACACTCAGACATATCTACGGATAGCTAGGGGCACACTCAGACATATCTACGGATAGCTAGGGGCACTCAGACATATCTACGGATAGCTAGGGGCACACTCAGACATATCTACGGATAGCTAGGGGCACTCAGACATATCTACAGATAGCTAGGGGCACACTCAGACATATCTACGGATAGCTAGGGGCACACTCAGACATATCTACAGATAGCTAGGGGCACACTCAGACATATCTACGGATAGCTAGGGGCACACTCAGACATATCTACGGATAGCTAGGGGCACACTCCAGCACTCAGACACATCTACAGATAGCTAGGGGCACACTCAGACATATCTACGGATAGCTAGGGGCACACTCAGACATATCTACGGATAGCTAGGGGCACACTCAGACATATCTACGGATAGCTAGGGGCACTCAGACATATCTACGGATAGCTAGGGGCACACTCAGACATATCTACGGATAGCTAGGGGCACACTCAGACATATCTACAGATAGCTAGGGGCACACTCAGACATATCTACGGATAGCTAGGGGTACACTCAGACATATCTACGGATAGCTTGGGGCACACTCAGACATATCTACGGATAGCTAGGGGCACACTCAGACATATCTACAGATAGCTAGGGGCACACTCAGACATATCTACGGATAGCTAGGGGCACACTCAGACATATCTACAGATAGCTAGGGGCACACTCAGACATATCTACAGATAGCTAGGGGCACACTCAGACATATCTACGGATAGCTAGGGGCACACTCCAGCACTCAGACATATCTACAGATAGCTATCTAGGGGCACAGCACTCAGACATATCTACAGATAGCTAGGGGCACACTCAGACACTCAGACATATCTACAGATAGCTAGGGGCACACTCCAGCACTCAGACATATCTACAGATAGCTAGGGGCACACTCAGACATATCTACAGATAGCTAGGGGCACACTCAGACAGATAGCTAGACATATCTCAGACATATCTACAGATAGCTAGGGGCACATAGCTCAGACATATCTACAGATAGCTAGGGCACACTCAGACACACTCAGACATATCTACAGATAGCTAGGGGCACACTCAGACATATCTACAGATAGCTAGGGGCACACTCAGACATATCTACAGATAGCTAGGGGCACACTCAGACATATCTACGGATAGCTAGGGGCACACTCCAGGACTCAGACATATCTACAGATAGCTAGGGGCACACTCCAGCACTCAGACATATCTACAGATAGCTAGGGGCACACTCCAGCACTCAGACATATCTACAGATAGCTAGGGGCACACTCCAGCACTCAGACATATCTACAGATAGCTAGGGGGGCACACTCAGACATATCTACGGATAGCTAGGGGCACACTCCAGCAGACATATCTACAGATAGCTAGGGGCACACTCAGACATATCTACGGATAGCTAGGGGCACACTCAGACATATCTAGGACATATCTACAGATAGCTAGGGGGGCACACTCAGACATATCTACAGATAGCTAGGGGCACACTCAGACATATCTACAGATAGCTAGGGGCACACTCAGACATATCTACAGATAGCTAGGGGCACACTCAGACATATCTACAGATAGCTAGGGGCACACTCCAGCACTCAGACATATCTACAGATAGCTAGGGGCACACTCAGACATATCTACAGATAGCTAGGGGCACACTCAGACATCAGACATATCTACAGATAGCTAGGGCACACTCCAGCACTCAGACATATCTACAGATAGCTAGGGCACACTCAGACATATCTACGGATAGCTAGGGGCAGGACTCAGACATATCTACAGATAGCTAGGGGCACACTCAGACATATCTACAGATAGCTAGGGGCACACTCAGACATATCTACAGATAGCTAGGGGCACACTCAGACAGACATATCTACAGATAGCTAGGGACATATCTACAGGATAGCACACACTCAGACATATCTACAGATAGCTAGGGGCACACTCAGACATATCTACGGATAGCTAGGGGCACACTCAGACATATCTACAGATAGCTAGGGGCACACTCAGACATATCTACTAGATAGCTAGACATATCTACTACAGGGCACACTCCAGCACTCAGACATATCTACAGATAGCTAGGGGCACACTCAGACATATCTACAGATAGCTAGGGGCACACTCCAGCACTCAGACATATCTACAGATAGCTAGGGGCACACTCCAGCACATATCTACAGATAGCTAGGGGCACACTCAGACATATCTACGGATAGCTAGGGGCACACTCAGACATATCTACAGATAGCTAGGGGCACACTCAGACATATCTACAGATAGCTAGGGGCACACTCAGACATATCTACGGATAGCTAGGGGCACACTCAGACATATCTACAGATAGCTAGGGGCACACTCAGACATATCTACAGATAGCTAGGGGCACACTCAGACATATCTACGGATAGCTAGGGGCACACTCAGACAGACATATCTACAGGGCATAGCTAGGGGCACACTCAGACAGACATATCTACAGATAGCTAGGGGCACACTCCAGCACTCAGACATATCTACAGATAGCTAGGGGCACACTCAGACATATCTACAGATAGCTAGGGGCACACTCAGACATATCTACAGATAGCTAGGGGCACACTCCAGGACTCAGACATATCTACAGATAGCTAGGGGCACACTCAGACATATCTACAGATATCTAGACAGATAGCTAGGGGCACACTCCAGACATATCTACAGATAGACTATCTACAGATAGCTAGGGGCACACTCCAGGACAGACATATCTACAGATAGCTAGGGGCACACTCCAGACATATCTACAGATAGCTAGGGGCACACTCAGACATATCTACAGATAGCTAGGGGCACACTCCAGCACTCAGACATATCTACAGATAGCTAGGGGCACACTCAGACATATCTACAGATAGCTAGGGGCACACTCCAGCTCAGACATATCTACAGATAGCTAGGGGCACACTCCAGACTCAGACATATCTACAGATAGCTAGGGGCACTCCAGCACTCAGACATATCTACAGATAGCTAGGGGCACACTCAGACATATCTACAGATAGCTAGGGGCACACTCCAGCACTCAGACATATCTACAGATAGCTAGGGGCACACTCAGACATATCTACAGATAGCTAGGGGCACACTCCAGCACTCAGACATATCTACAGATAGCTAGGGGCACACTCAGACATATCTACGGATAGCTAGGGGCACACTCCAGGACTCAGACATATCTACAGATAGCTAGGGGCACACTCAGACATATCTACAGATAGCTAGGGGCACACTCAGACATATCTACAGATAGCTAGCTAGGGGCACACTCAGACATATCTACAGATAGCTAGGGGCACACAGACATATCTACAGATAGCTAGGGGCACACTCAGACATATCTACAGATAGCTAGGGGCACACTCCAGGACTATCTAGCTAGGGGCACACTCAGACATATCTACAGATAGCTAGGGGCACACTCAGACATATCTACAGATAGCTAGGGCACACTCAGACATATCTACAGATAGCTAGGGGCACACACTCAGACATATCTACAGATAGCTAGGGGCACACTCAGACATATCTACAGATAGCTAGGGGCACACTCCAGCACTCAGACATATCTACAGATAGCTAGGGGCACACTCAGACATATCTACGGATAGCTAGGGGCACACTCCAGGACTCAGACATATCTACGGATAGCTAGGGGCCCACTCCAGGACTCAGACATATCTACAGATAGCTAGGGGCACACTCAGACAGCACTCAGACATATCTACAGATAGCTAGGGGCACACTCCAGCACTCAGACATATCTACAGATAGCTAGGGGCACACTCCAGCACTCAGACATATCTACAGATAGCTAGGGGCACACTCCAGCACTCAGACATATCTACAGATAGCTAGGGGCACACTCCAGCACTCAGACATATCTACGGATAGCTAGGGGCACACTCCAGCACTCAGACATATCTACAGATAGCTAGGGGCACACTCAGACATATCTACAGATAGCTAGGGGCACACTCAGACATATCTACAGATAGCTAGGGGCACACTCCACACTCAGACATATCTACGGATAGCTAGGGGCACACTCAGACATATCTACAGATAGCTAGGGGCACACTCAGACATATCTACAGATAGCTAGGGGCACACTAGCACACACTCAGACATATCTACAGATAGCTAGGGGCACACTCAGACATATCTACAGATAGCTAGGGGCATATCACAGATAGCTAGGGCAGCACTCAGACATATCTACAGATAGCTAGGGGCACACTCAGACATATCTACAGATAGCTAGGGGCACACTCCAGCACTCAGACATATCTACAGATAGCTAGGGGCACACTCCAGCACTCAGACATATCTACAGATAGCTAGGGGCACACTCAGACATATCTACAGATAGCTAGGGGCACACTCCAGCACTCAGACATATCTACAGATAGCTAGGGGCACACTCAGACATATCTACAGATAGCTAGGGGCACACTCCAGCACTCAGACATATCTACAGATAGCTAGGGGCACACTCAGACATATCTACAGATAGCTAGGGGCACACTCTACAGCTAGACTCAGACATATCTACGGATAGCTAGGGGCACACTCAGACATATCTACAGATAGCTAGGGGCACACTCAGACATATCTACAGATAGCTAGGGGCACACTCAGACATATCTACAGATAGCTAGGGGCACACTCCAGCACTCAGACATATCTACAGATAGCTAGGGGCACACTCCAGCACTCAGACATATCTACAGATAGCTAGGGGCACACTCAGACATATCTACGGATAGCTAGGGGCACACTCCAGCACTCAGACATATCTACAGATAGCTAGGGGCACACTCAGACATATCTACAGATAGCTAGGGCACACTCCAGGACTCAGACATATCTACAGATAGCTAGGGGCACACTCAGACATATCTACAGATAGCTAGGGGCACACTCAGACATATCTACAGATAGCTAGGGGCACACTCAGACATATCTACAGATAGCTAGGGGCACACTCCAGCACTCAGACATATCTACAGATAGCTAGGGGCACACTCAGACATATCTACAGATAGCTAGGGGCACACTCTACAGCACTCAGACATATCTACAGATAGCTAGGGGCACACTCCAGCACTCAGACATATCTACAGATAGCTAGGGGCACACTCAGACATATCTACAGATAGCAGGGGCACACTCAGACAGACACTATCTACAGATAGCTAGGGGCACACTCCAGCACTCAGACATATCTACAGATAGCTAGGGGCACACTCAGACATATCTACAGATAGCTAGGGGCACACTCCAGCACTCAGACATATCTACAGATAGCTAGGGGCACACTCAGACATATCTACAGATAGCTAGGGGCACACTCCAGCACTCAGACATATCTACAGATAGCTAGGGGCACACTCAGACATATCTACAGATAGCTAGGGGCACACTCAGCACTCAGACATATCTACAGATAGCTAGGGGCACACTCAGACATATCTACAGATAGCTAGGGGCACACTCCAGCACTCAGACATATCTACAGATAGCTAGGGCACACTCAGACATATCTACAGATAGCTACACTCCAGGACTCAGACACATCTAGGGGCACACTCCAGACTAGACATATCTACAGGGGCACACTCAGACATATCTACAGATAGCTAGGGGCACACTCCAGCACTCAGACATATCTACAGATAGCTACACACTCAGACATATCTACAGATAGCTAGGGGCACACTCCAGCACTCAGACATATCTACAGATAGCTAGGGGCACACTCCAGCACTCAGACATATCTACAGATAGCTAGGGGCACACTCAGACATATCTACAGATAGCTAGGGGCACACTCCAGCACTCAGACATATCTACAGATAGCTAGGGGCACACTCAGCCATATCTACAGATAGCTAGGGGCACACTCCAGCACTCAGACATATCTACAGATAGCTAGGGGCACACTCAGCACAGACATATCTACAGATAGCTAGGGGCACACTCCAGGACTCAGACATATCTACGGATAGCTAGGGGCACACTCAGACATATCTACAGATAGCTAGGGGCACACTCAGACATATCTACAGATAGCTACACTCAGACATATCTACAGATAGCTAGGGGCACACTCAGACATATCTACAGATAGCTAGGGGCACACTCAGACATATCTACAGATAGCTAGGGGCACACTCCAGCACTCAGACATATCTACAGATAGCTAGGACACTAGACATATCTACAGATAGCTACACTCAGACATATCTACGGATAGCTAGGGGCACACTCCAGCACTCAGACATATCTACAGATAGCTAGGGGCACACTCAGACATATCTACAGATAGCTAGGGGCACACTCCAGCACTCAGACATATCTACAGATAGCTAGGGGCACACTCAGACATATCTACAGATAGCTAGGGGCACACTCCAGCACTCAGACATATCTACAGATAGCTAGGGGCACACTCCAGCACTCAGACATATCTACAGATAGCTAGGGGCACACTCAGACATATCTACAGATAGCTAGGGGCACACTCCAGCACTCAGACATATCTACAGATAGCTAGGGGCACACTCAGCCATATCTACAGATAGCTAGGGGCACACTCCAGCACTCAGACATATCTACAGATAGCTAGGGGCACACTCAGACATATCTACAGATAGCTAGGGGCACACTCCAGCACTCAGACATATCTACAGATAGCTAGGGGCACACTCAGACATATCTACAGATAGCTAGGGGCACACTCAGACATATCTACAGATAGCTAGGGGCACACTCCAGCACTCAGACATATCTACAGATAGCTAGGGGCACACTCAGACATATCTACAGATAGCTAGGGGCACACTCCAGCACTCAGACATATCTACAGATAGCTAGGGGCACACTCAGACATATCTACGGATAGCTAGGGGCACACTCAGACATATCTACGGATAGCTAGGGGCACACTCAGCCATATCTACAGATAGCTAGGGGCACACTCCAGCACTCAGACATATCTACAGATAGCTAGGGGCACACTCAGACATATCTACAGATAGCTAGGGGCACACTCCAGCACTCCAGGACTCAGACATATCTACAGATAGCTAGGGGCACACTCAGACATATATCTACAGATAGCTAGGGGCACACTCAGACATATCTACAGATAGCTAGGGGCACACTCCAGCACTCAGACATATCTACAGATAGCTAGGGGCACACTCAGACATATCTACAGATAGCTAGGGGCACACTCCAGCACTCAGACATATCTACAGATAGCTAGGGGCACACTCAGACATATCTACAGATAGCTAGGGGCACACTCCAGCACTCAGACATATCTACAGATAGCTAGGGGCACACTCAGACATATCTACAGATAGCTAGGGCACACTCCAGCACTCAGACATATCTACAGATAGCTAGGGGCACACTCCAGCACTCATATCTACAGATAGCTAGGGGCACACTCAGACATATCTACAGATAGCTAGGGGCACTCCAGCACTCAGACATATCTACAGATAGCTAGGGGCACACTCAGACATATCTACAGATAGCTAGGGGCACACTCCAGCACTCAGACATATCTACAGATAGCTAGGGGCACACTCAGACATATCTACAGATAGCTAGGGGCACACTCCAGCACTCAGACATATCTACAGATAGCTAGGGGCACACTCAGACATATCTACAGATAGCTAGGGGCACACTCCAGCACTCAGACATATCTACAGATAGCTAGGGGCACACTCAGACATATCTACAGATAGCTAGGGGCACACTCCAGCACTCAGACATATCTACAGATAGCTAGGGGCACACTCAGACATATCTACAGATAGCTAGGGGCACACTCCAGACTCAGACATATCTACAGATAGCTAGGGGCACACTCAGACATATCTACAGATAGCTAGGGCACACTCCAGCACTCAGACATATCTACAGATAGCTAGGGGCACACTCCAGCACTCAGACATATCTACAGATAGCTAGGGGCACACTCAGACATATCTACAGATAGCTAGGGGCACACTCCAGCACTCAGACATATCTACAGATAGCTAGGGGCACACTCAGACATATCTACAGATAGCTAGGGGCACACTCCAGCACTCAGACATATCTACAGATAGCTAGGGGCACACTCAGACATATCTACAGATAGCTAGGGGCACACTCCAGCACTCAGACATATCTACAGATAGCTAGGGGCACACTCAGCCATATCTACAGATAGCTAGGGGCACACTCCAGCACTCAGACATATCTACAGATAGCTAGGGGCACACTCAGACATATCTACAGATAGCTAGGGGCACACTCCAGGACTCAGACACATCTACGGATAGCTAGGGGCACACTCAGACATATCTACAGATAGCTAGGGGCACACTCCAGCACTCAGACATATCTACAGATAGCTAGGGGCACACTCAGACATATCTACAGATAGCTAGTGGCACACTCCAGCACTCAGACATATCTACAGATAGCTAGGGGCACACTCCAGCACTCAGACATATCTACAGATAGCTAGGGGCACACTCAGACATATCTACAGATAGCTAGGGGCACACTCCAGCACTCAGACATATCTACAGATAGCTAGGGGCACACTCAGCCATATCTACAGATAGCTAGGGGCACACTCCAGCACTCAGACATATCTACAGATAGCTAGGGGCACACTCAGACATATCTACAGATAGCTAGGGGCACACTCCAGGACTCAGACATATCTACAGATAGCTAGGGGCACACTCAGACATATCTACAGATAGCTAGGGGCACACTCAGACATATCTACAGATAGCTAGGGGCACACTCAGACATATCTACAGATAGCTAGGGGCACACACTCAGACATATCTACAGATAGCTAGGGGCACACTCAGACATATCTACAGATAGCTAGGGGCACACTCCAGCACTCAGACATATCTACAGATAGCTAGAGGCACACTCAGACATATCTACAGATAGCTAGGGGCACACTCAGACATATCTACAGATAGCTAGGGGCACACTCCAGCACTCAGACATATCTACAGATAGCTAGGGGCACACTCAGACATATCTACAGATAGCTAGGGGCACACTCCAGCACTCAGACATATCTACAGATAGCTAGGGGCACACTCAGACATATCTACAGATAGCTAGGGGCACACTCCAGCACTCAGACATATCTACAGATAGCTAGGGGCACACTCCAGCACTCAGACATATCTACAGATAGCTAGGGGCACACTCAGACATATCTACAGATAGCTAGGGGCACACTCCAGCACTCAGACATATCTACAGATAGCTAGGGGCACACTCCAGCCATATCTACAGATAGCTATAGCACTCAGACATATCTACAGATAGCTAGGGGCACACTCAGACATATCTACAGATAGCTAGGGGCACACTCCAGGACTCAGACACATCTACGGATAGCTAGGGGCACACTCAGACATATCTACAGATAGCTAGGGGCACACTCAGACATATCTACAGATAGCTAGGGGCACACTCCAGCACTCAGACATATCTACAGATACTAGCTAGGGGGCACACTCAGACATATCTACGGATAGCTAGGGGCACACTCCAGCACTCAGACATATCTACAGATAGCTAGGGGCACACTCAGACATATCTACGGATAGCTAGGGGCACACTCAGACATATCTACGGATAGCTAGGGGCACACTCAGACATATCTACAGATAGCTAGGGGCACACTCCAGCACTCAGACATATCTACAGATAGCTAGACACTCAGACATATCTACAGATAGCTAGGGGCACACTCAGACATATCTACAGATAGCTAGGGGCACACTCCAGCACTCAGACATATCTACAGATAGCTAGCACACTCAGACATATCTACAGATAGCTAGGGGCACACTCCAGCACTCAGACATATCTACAGATAGCTAGGGGCACACTCAGACATATCTACAGATAGCTAGGGGCACACTCAGACATATCTACAGATAGCTAGGGGCAGCACACTCAGACATATCTACAGATAGCTAGGGGCACACTCAGACATATCTACAGATAGCTAGGGGCACACTCCAGCACTCAGACATATCTACAGATAGCTAGGGCTAGCACACTCAGACATATCTACAGATAGCTAGGGGCACACTCCAGGACTCAGACACATCTACGGATAGCTAGGGGCACACTCAGACATATATCTACAGATAGCTAGGGGCACACTCAGACATATCTACAGATAGCTAGGGGCACACTCAGACATATCTACAGATAGCTAGGGGCACACTCAGCTACAGATAGCTAGGGGCACACTCAGACATATCTACAGATAGCTAGGGGCACACTCAACACTCAGACATATCTACAGATAGCTAGGGGCACACTCAGACATATCTACAGATAGCTAGGGGCACACTCAGACATATCTACGGATAGCTAGGGGCACACTCCAGCACTCAGACATATCTACAGATAGCTAGGGGCACACTCAGACATATCTACAGATAGCTAGGGGCACACTCCAGCACTCAGACATATCTACAGATAGCTAGGGGCACACTCAGACATATCTACAGATAGCTAGGGGCACACTCCAGCACTCAGACATATCTACAGATAGCTAGGGGCACACTCAGCCATATCTACAGATAGCTAGGGGCACACTCCAGCACTCAGACATATCTACAGATAGCTAGGGGCACACTCAGACATATCTACAGATAGCTAGGGGCACACTCCAGGACTCAGACACATCTACGGATAGCTAGGGGCACACTCAGACATATCTACAGATAGCTAGGGGCACACTCAGACATATCTACAGATAGCTAGGGGCACACTCAGACATATCTACAGATAGCTAGTGGCACACTCCAGCACTCAGACATATCTACAGATAGCTAGGGGCACACTCCAGCACTCAGACATATCTACAGATAGCTAGGGGCACACTCAGACATATCTACAGATAGCTAGGGGCACACTCCAGCACTCAGACATATCTACAGATAGCTAGGGGCACACTCAGCCATATCTACAGATAGCTAGGGGCACACTCCAGCACTCAGACATATCTACAGATAGCTAGGGGCACACTCAGACATATCTACAGATAGCTAGGGGCACACTCCAGGACTCAGACACATCTACGGATAGCTAGGGGCACACTCAGACATATCTACAGATAGCTAGGGGCACACTCAGACATATCTACAGATAGCTAGGGGCACACTCAGACATATCTACAGATAGCTAGGGGCACACTCAGACATATCTACGGATAGCTAGGGGCACACTCAGACATATCTACAGATAGCTAGGGGCACACTCCAACACTCAGACATATCTACAGATAGCTAGAGGCACACTCAGACATATCTACAGATAGCTAGGGGCACACTCAGACATATCTACGGATAGCTAGGGGCACACTCCAGCACTCAGACATATCTACAGATAGCTAGGGGCACACTCAGACATATCTACAGATAGCTAGGGGCACACTCCAGCACTCAGACATATCTACAGATAGCTAGGGGCACACTCAGACATATCTACAGATAGCTAGGGGCACACTCCAGCACTCAGACATATCTACAGATAGCTAGGGGCACACTCCAGCACTCAGACATATCTACAGATAGCTAGGGGCACACTCAGACATATCTACAGATAGCTAGGGCACACTCCAGCACTCAGACATATCTACAGATAGCTAGGGGCACACTCAGACATATCTACAGATAGCTAGGGGCACACTCCAGCACTCAGACATATCTACAGATAGCTAGGGGCACACTCAGACATATCTACAGATAGCTAGGGGCACACTCCAGGACTCAGACATATCTACAGATAGCTAGGGGCACACTCCAGCACTCAGACATATCTACAGATAGCTAGGGGCACACTCAGACATATCTACAGATAGCTAGGGGCACACTCCAGCACTCAGACATATCTACAGATAGCTAGGGGCACACTCAGACATATCTACAGATAGCTAGGGGCACACTCCAGCACTCAGACATATCTACAGATAGCTAGGGGCACACTCAGACATATCTACGGATAGCTAGGGGCACACTCAGACATATCTACAGATAGCTAGGGGCACACTCAGACATATCTACAGATAGCTAGGGGCACACTCAGACATATCTACGGATAGCTAGGGGCACACTCAGACATATCTACAGATAGCTAGGGGCACACTCCAACACTCAGACATATCTACAGATAGCTAGGGGCACACTCAGACATATCTACAGATAGCTAGGGGCACACTCAGACATATCTACGGATAGCTAGGGGCACACTCCAGCACTCAGACATATCTACAGATAGCTAGAGGCACACTCAGACATATCTACAGATAGCTAGGGGCACACTCCAACACTCAGACATATCTACAGATAGCTAGGGGCACACTCAGACATATCTACAGATAGCTAGGGGCACACTCCAGCACTCAGACATATCTACAGATAGCTAGGGGCACACTCAGCCATATCTACAGATAGCTAGGGGCACACTCCAGCACTCAGACATATCTACAGATAGCTAGGGGCACACTCAGACATATCTACAGATAGCTAGGGGGACACACTCAGGACTCAGACATATCTACAGATAGCTAGGGGCACACTCAGACATATCTACAGATAGCTAGGGGCACACTCAGACATATCTACAGATAGCTAGGGGCACACTCAGACATATCTACAGATAGCTAGGGGCACACTCAGACATATCTACGGATAGCTAGGGGCACACTCAGACATATCTACACACTCAGATAGCTAGGGGCACACTCACTCAGACATATCTACAGATAGCTAGACACTCAGACATATCTACAGATAGCTAGGGGCACACTCAGACATATCTACGGATAGCTAGATAGCTAGGGGCACACTCCAGCACTCAGACATATCTACAGATAGCTAGGGGCACACTCAGACATATCTACAGATAGCTAGGGGCACACATCCAGATAGCACACACTCAGACATATCTACAGATAGCTAGGGGCACACTCAGACACTCTACAGATATCTACAGATAGACATATCTACAGATAGCTAGGGGCACACTCCAGCACTCAGACATATCTACAGATAGCTAGGGGCACACTCAGACATATCTACAGATAGCTAGGGGCACACTCCAGCACTCAGACATATCTACAGATAGCTAGGGGCACACTCAGCCATATCTACAGATAGCTAGGGGCACACTCCAGCACTCAGACATATCTACAGATAGCTAGGGGCACACTCAGACATATCTACAGATAGCTAGGGGCACACTCCAGGACTCAGACACATCTACGGATAGCTAGGGGCACACTCAGACATATCTACAGATAGCTAGGGGCACACTCAGACATATCTACAGATAGCTAGGGGCACACTCCAGCACTCAGACATATCTACAGATAGCTAGGGGCACACTCAGACATATCTACGGATAGCTAGGGGCACACTCCAGCACTCAGACATATCTACAGATAGCTAGGGGCACACTCAGACATATCTACGGATAGCTAGGGGCACACTCAGACATATCTACAGATAGCTAGGGGCACACTCAGACATATCTACAGATAGCTAGGGGCACACTCAGACATATCTACGGATAGCTAGGGGCACACTCAGACATATCTACAGATAGCTAGGGGCACACTCCAACACTCAGACATATCTACAGATAGCTAGAGGCACACTCAGACATATCTACAGATAGCTAGGGGCACACTCAGACATATCTACGGATAGCTAGGGGCACACTCCAGCACTCAGACATATCTACAGATAGCTAGGGGCACACTCAGACATATCTACAGATAGCTAGGGGCACACTCCAGCACTCAGACATATCTACAGATAGCTAGGGGCACACTCAGACATATCTACAGATAGCTAGGGGCACACTCCAGCACTCAGACATATCTACAGACACTCCAGCACTCAGACATATCTACAGATAGCTAGGGGCACACTCAGCCATATCTACAGATAGCTAGGGGCACACTCCAGCACTCAGACATATCTACAGATAGCTAGGGGCACACTCAGACATATCTACAGATAGCTAGGGGCACACTCCAGGACTCAGACACATCTACGGATAGCTAGGGGCACACTCAGACATATCTACAGATAGCTAGGGGCACACTCAGACATATCTACAGATAGCTAGGGGCACACTCCAGCACTCAGACATATCTACAGATAGCTAGGGGCACACTCAGACATATCTACGGATAGCTAGGGGCACACTCCAGCACTCAGACATATCTACAGATAGCTAGGGGCACACTCAGACATATCTACGGATAGCTAGGGGCACACTCAGACATATCTACAGATAGCTAGGGGCACTCTCAGACATATCTACAGATAGCTAGGGGCACACTCAGACATATCTACAGATAGCTAGGGGCACACTCCAACACTCAGACATATCTACAGATAGCTAGAGGCACACTCAGACATATCTACAGATAGCTAGGGGCACACTCAGACATATCTACGGATAGCTAGGGGCACACTCCAGCACTCAGACATATCTACAGATAGCTAGAGGCACACTCAGACATATCTACAGATAGCTAGGGGCACACTCCAACACTCAGACATATCTACAGATAGCTAGAGGCACACTCAGACATATCTACAGATAGCTAGGGGCACACTCAGACATATCTACGGATAGCTAGGGGCACACTCAGACATATCTACGGATAGCTAGGGGCACACTCCAGGACTCAGACATATCTACGGATAGCTAGGGGCCCACTCCAGGACTCAGACATATCTACAGATAGCTAGGGGCACACTCCAGCACTCAGACATATCTACAGATAGCTAGGGGCACACTCCAGGACTCAGACATATCTACAGATAGCTAGGGGCACACTCCAGCACTCAGACATATCTACAGATAGCTAGGGGCACACTGCAGCACTCAGACATATCTACAGATAGCTAGGGGCACACTCCAGCACTCAGACATATCTACGGATAGCTAGGGGCACACTCCAGCACTCAGACATATCTACAGATAGCTAGGGGCACACTCAGACATATCTACGGATAGCTAGGGGCACACTCAGACATATCTACGGATAGCTAGGGGCACACTCAGACATATCTACAGATAGCTAGGGGCACACTCAGACATATCTACAGATAGCTAGGGGCACACTCAGACATATCTACGGATAGCTAGGGGCACACTCCAGCACTCAGACATATCTACAGATAGCTAGGGGCACACTCAGACATATCTACAGATAGCTAGGGGCACACTCCAGCACTCAGACATATCTACAGATAGCTAGGGGCACACTCAGACATATCTACAGATAGCTAGGGGCACACTCCAGCACTCAGACATATCTACAGATAGCTAGGGGCACACTCCAGCACTCAGACATATCTACAGATAGCTAGGGGCACACTCAGACATATCTACAGATAGCTAGGGGCACACTCCAGCACTCAGACATATCTACAGATAGCTAGGGGCACACTCAGCCATATCTACAGATAGCTAGGGGCACACTCCAGCACTCAGACATATCTACAGATAGCTAGGGGCACACTCAGACATATCTACAGATAGCTAGGGGCACACTCCAGGACTCAGACACATCTACGGATAGCTAGGGGCACACTCAGACATATCTACAGATAGCTAGGGGCACACTCAGACATATCTACAGATAGCTAGGGGCACACTCCAGCACTCAGACATATCTACAGATAGCTAGGGGCACACTCAGACATATCTACAGATAGCTAGGGGCACACTCCAGCACTCAGACATATCTACAGATAGCTAGGGGCACACTCAGACATATCTACGGATAGCTAGGGGCACACTCAGACATATCTACAGATAGCTAGGGGCACACTCAGACATATCTACAGATAGCTAGGGGCACACTCAGACATATCTACAGGATAGCTAGGGGCACACTCAGACATATCTACAGATAGCTAGGGGCACACTCCAACACTCAGACATATCTACAGATAGCTAGAGGCACACTCAGACATATCTACAGATAGCTAGGGGCACACTCAGACATATCTACGGATAGCTAGGGGCACACTCCAGCACTCAGACATATCTACAGATAGCTAGGGGCACACTCCAGCACTCAGACATATCTACAGATAGCTAGGGGCAGGGGCACACTCAGACATATCTACAGATAGCTAGGGGCACACTCAGACATATCTACGGATAGATAGCTAGGGGCACACTCCAGCACTCAGACATATCTACAGATAGCTAGGGGCACACTCAGACATATCTACAGATAGCTAGGGGCACACTCAGACATATCTACAGATAGCTAGGGGCACACTCAGACATATCTACAGATAGCTAGGGGCACACTCCAGCACTCAGACATATCTACAGATAGCTAGGGGCACACTCAGCCATATCTACAGATAGCTAGGGGCACACTCCAGCACTCAGACATATCTACAGATAGCTAGGGGCACACTCAGACATATCTACAGATAGCTAGGGGCACACTCCAGGACTCAGACACATCTACGGATAGCTAGGGGCACACTCAGACATATCTACAGATAGCTAGGGGCACACTCAGACATATCTACAGATAGCTAGGGGCACACTCCAGCACTCAGACATATCTACAGATAGCTAGGGGCACACTCAGACATATCTACAGATAGCTAGGGGCACACTCCAGCACTCAGGCATATCTACAGATAGCTAGGGGCACACTCAGACATATCTACGGATAGCTAGGGGCACACTCAGACATATCTACAGATAGCTAGGGGCACTCTCAGACATATCTACAGATAGCTAGGGGCACACTCAGACATATCTACAGATAGCTAGGGGCACACTCCAACACTCAGACATATCTACAGATAGCTAGAGGCACACTCAGACATATCTACAGATAGCTAGGGGCACACTCAGACATATCTACGGATAGCTAGGGGCACACTCCAGCACTCAGACATATCTACAGATAGCTAGAGGCACACTCAGACATATCTACAGATAGCTAGGGGCACACTCCAACACTCAGACATATCTACAGATAGCTAGAGGCACACTCAGACATATCTACAGATAGCTAGGGGCACACTCAGACATATCTACGGATAGCTAGGGGCACACTCAGACATATCTACAGATAGCTAGGAGCACACTCCAACACTCAGACATATCTACAGATAGCTAGGGGCACACTCAGACACTCAGACATATCTACAGATAGCTAGGGGCACACTCCAACACTCAGACATATCTACAGATAGCTAGGGGCACACTCAGACATATCTACGGATAGCTAGGGGCACACTCAGACATATCTACGGATAGCTAGGGGCACACTCCAGCACTCAGACATATCTACAGATAGCTAGGGGCACACTCAGACATATCTATGGATAGCTAGGGGCACACTGAGACATATCTATGGATATCTAGGGGCACACTCCAACACTCAGACATATCTACAGATAGCTAGGGGCACACTCAGACATATCTACGGATAGCTAGGGGCACACTCCAGGACTCAGACATATCTACGGATAGCTAGGGGCCCACTCCAGGACTCAGACATATCTACAGATAGCTAGGGGCACACTCCAGCACTCAGACATATCTACAGATAGCTAGGGGCACACTCCAGGACTCAGACATATCTACAGATAGCTAGGGGCACACTCCAGCACTCAGACATATCTACAGATAGCTAGGGGCACACTGCAGCACTCAGACATATCTACAGATAGCTAGGGGCACACTCCAGCACTCAGACATATCTACGGATAGCTAGGGGCACACTCCAGCACTCAGACATATCTACAGATAGCTAGGGGCACACTCAGACATATCTACGGATAGCTAGGGGCACACTCAGACATATCTACGGATAGCTAGGGGCACACTCAGACATATCTACAGATAGCTAGGGGCACACTCAGACATATCTACAGATAGCTAGGGGCACACTCAGACATATCTACGGATAGCTAGGGGCACACTCCAGCACTCAGACATATCTACAGATAGCTAGGGGCACACTCAGACATATCTACAGATAGCTAGGGGCACACTCCAGCACTCAGACATATCTACAGATAGCTAGGGGCACACTCAGACATATCTACAGATAGCTAGGGGCACACTCCAGCACTCAGACATATCTACAGATAGCTAGGGGCACACTCCAGCACTCAGACATATCTACAGATAGCTAGGGGCACACTCAGACATATCTACAGATAGCTAGGGGCACACTCCAGCACTCAGACATATCTACAGATAGCTAGGGGCACACTCAGCCATATCTACAGATAGCTAGGGGCACACTCCAGCACTCAGACATATCTACAGATAGCTAGGGGCACACTCAGACATATCTACAGATAGCTAGGGGCACACTCCAGGACTCAGACACATCTACGGATAGCTAGGGGCACACTCAGACATATCTACAGATAGCTAGGGGCACACTCAGACATATCTACAGATAGCTAGGGGCACACTCCAGCACTCAGACATATCTACAGATAGCTAGGGGCACACTCAGACATATCTACGGATAGCTAGGGGCACACTCCAGCACTCAGACATATCTACAGATAGCTAGGGGCACACTCAGACATATCTACGGATAGCTAGGGGCACACTCAGACATATCTACAGATAGCTAGGGGCACACTCAGACATATCTACAGATAGCTAGGGGCACACTCAGACATATCTACGGATAGCTAGGGGCACACTCAGACATATCTACAGATAGCTAGGGGCACACTCCAACACTCAGACATATCTACAGATAGCTAGAGGCACACTCAGACATATCTACAGATAGCTAGGGGCACACTCAGACATATCTACGGATAGCTAGGGGCACACTCCAGCACTCAGACATATCTACAGATAGCTAGGGGCACACTCCAGCACTCAGACATATCTACGGATAGCTAGGGGCACACTCAGACATATCTACAGATAGCTAGGGACACACTCAGACATATCTACGGATAGCTAGGGGCACACTCAGACATATCTACAGATAGCTAGGGACACACTCAGACACATCTACGGATGTATGCCTTTTGTTTGGGAGAGAGAAGGCCTTTATTTTCATTATCTTTTTTTATTTAACCTTATATAACCAGGTAAGACCCATTGAGGGCGACCTGGCAAGAAGGCAAAACAGGGAAATAGGAACGTGTCCATAAAATTTTACAGAAAAATACAAAATACACACCAAAGACAAAGTGTCACAAGTTAAAGATACAATTGAAGATCAGAAACAACAGTGTTGAAGGCCAAGAGCAGGGCGTGGTCAACAGTGTTGAAGGCCAACAGCAGGGCATGGTCAACAGTGTTGAAGGCCAACAGCAGGGCATGGTCAACAGTGTTGAAGGCCAACAGCAGGGCATGGTCAACAGTGTTGAAGGCCAACAGCAGGGCATGGTCAACAGTGTTGAAGGCCAACAGCAGGGCATGGTCAACAGTGTTGAAGGCCGACAGCAGGGCATGGTCTTCAGTGTTGAAGGCCAACAGCAGGGCATGGTCAACAGTGTTGAAGGCCGACAGCAGGGCATGGTCAACAGTGTTGAAGGCCGACAGCAGGGCATGGTCAACAGTGTTGAAGGCCGACAGCAGGGCATGGTCAACAGTGTTGAAGGCCGACAGCAGGGCATGGTCAACAGTGTTGAAGGCCGACAGCAGGGCATGGTCAACAGTGTTGAAGGCCGACAGCAGGGCAAGGTCAACAGTGTTGAAGGCCGACAGCAGGGCATGGTCAACAGTGTTGAAGGCCGACAGCAGGGCATGGTCAACAGTGTTGAAGGCCGACAGCAGGGCATGGTCAACAGTGTTGAAGGCCGACAGCAGGGCATGGTCAACAGTGTTGAAGGCCGACAGCAGGGCATGGTCAACAGTGTTGAAGGCCGACAGCAGGGCATGGTCAACTGTGTTGAAGGCCGACAGCAGGGCATGGTCAACAGTGTTGAAGGCCGACAGCAGGGCATGGTCAACAGTGTTGAAGGCCAACAGCAGGGCATGGTCAACAGTGTTGAAGGCCGACAGCAGGGCATGGTCAACAGTGTTGAAGGCCGACAGCAGGGCATGGTCAACAGTGTTGAAGGCCGACAGCAGGGCATGGTCAACAGTGTTGAAGGCCGACAGCAGGGCATGGTCAACAGTGTTGAAGGCCGACAGCAGGGCATGGTCAACAGTGTTGAAGGCCAACAGCAGGGCGTGGTCAACAGTGTTGAAGGCCAACAGCAGGGCATGGTCAACAGTGTTGAAGGCCGACAGCAGGGCATGGTCAACAGTGTTGAAGGCCGACAGCAGGGCATGGTCAACAGTGTTGAAGACCGACAGCAGGGCATGGTCAACAGTGTTGAAGGCCGACAGCAGGGCATGGTCAACAGTGTTGAAGGCCGACAGCAGGGCATGGTCAACAGTGTTGAAGGCCAACAGCAGGACATGGTCAACAGTGTTGAAGGCCAACAGCAACCTTATTTACATCAGTAATTGTACTATGCTTGGCTCTAAAACACGACTGGAATTGAGATAAAACTGAGTTATTATAAAGAAAGTCTTTCTTTCCAAAACTTTTGCCAGTGCAGACAGTTTAGATATGGGACGATAATTATCCAACTGGGACGGATCTCCACCCTTATGTAAAGGGTGTGACATAGGCTGCTTTCCAGACTTTTGGAATGGTATTACACACCAAGGAAATATTTAATGTCTGAGTGAGAGGGGCAGCAATGATCTCTGCTCCGATATTTGTTTACATAAGGGTTCAATTGATCCGGACCGGCTGCTTCCTTTATATCAATACATTTGAGTGCCTTTACAACTTCTGAAAGCTCAATCTCTGTCAAATGAAATAGATGAACCGTAGACCGGCACGCGTCGGTTTCACACAGCCTCGGTTTCACACACAGGCTCGGTTTCACACAGCCTCGGTTTCACACACAGCCTCGGTTTCACACAGCCTCGGTTTCACACAGCCTCGGTTTCACACAGCCTCGGTTTCACACAGTCTCGATTTCACACAGCCTCGGTTTCACACAGCCTCGATTTCACACAGCCTCGGTTTCACACAGCCTCGGTTTCACACACAGCCTCGGTTTCACACAGCCTCGATTTCACACAGCCTCGGTTTCACACAGCCTCGGTTTCACACAGCCTCGGTTTCACACAGCCTCGGTTTCACACAGCCTCGGTTTCACACAGCCTCGGTTTCACACAGCCTCGATTTCACACAGCCTCGATTTCACACAGCCTCGATTTCACACAGCCTCGGTTTCACACAGCCTCGGTTTCACACACAGCCTCGGTTTCACACAGCCTAATTTGAGATGTTAGGAAGGAGTTCATTATCAAATAAATGCCCAGCGTTAACAAAATCCTCATTAAACATGTCAAGCAGTTTATTATTGTCAGTCACATCCTTTGAATTTGAGGTCAATTTCAGTGAAAGACGAGAGTTTGTGTTCGCATTCATGGATGTAATGGTTTTCAATCATTTCGTGGGGTTATTGAGGTTTTCCTTGCTGGATTCCTAATAGAAGCTAGATTTCCATTCCCGTATTAACAAGGTGCACTTCGTTCTCAGTGCCCTGAATAACTGCCATTCAGTCTGGGAATTGCCCCTTCTGGCTTTGGCCCACTGTATTTATGGATCCAATCAGATAATTCCCCTTTAAAGCAGGATTGTCTCTACCTCCTTACCCGGTACTTTTTCAGAGGGGTGAGTTTATCACAGATAGTAGAACACATGGAGTGAAAAGAGGAGAATGCCATGGTAGCTTGTGGGCGAACACACATTATAGACAGAGGGCGGGAGATGGGAGATGTCTCTCCATGTAGATGGATCACACCACACTCTGCTTGGTAAACTGCTCTAGCAGTCAGTCAGACAGTCAGTCAGCCAGTCAGTCAGCCAGTCAGTCAGACAGTCAGTCAGTCAGTCAGTCAGTCAGATGGATCACACTACACTCTGCTTGGTAAACTGCTCTAGCAGTCAGCCAGACAGTCAGCCAGACAGTCAGCCAGCCAGTCAGTCAGACAGTCAGTCAGATGGATCACACCACACTCTGCTTGGTAAACTGCTCCAGCAGTCAGTCAGTCAGTCAGACAGTCATTCAGACAGTCAGACAGTCAGTCAGTCAGTCAGTCAGAGAGTCAGTCAGTCAGTCAGACAGTCAGACAGTCAGACAGTCAGTCAGAGAGTCAGTCAGTTAGTCAGACAGTCAGTCAGACAGTCAGTCAGTCAGTCAGTCAGTCAGTCAGTCAGTCAGTCAGTGAGAGGTATATTGAACAGTTAGACCACCACAGTGTTAGACTATTCCAGCAGTCAGTCAGTCAGTCAGTCAGTCAGAGAGTCAGTCAGTTAGTCAGACAGTCAGTCAGTCAGTCAGTCAGTCAGTCAGTGAGAGGTATATTGAACAGTTAGACCACCACAGTGTTAGACTATTCCGAGAAGAACAATAACCTTGACAGGGGTGTCAAACGCATTCCATGGAGGGATGTTTTCCCTTCAATAAAGACCTAGACAACCAGGTGAGGGGAGTTCCTTAGTAATTAGTGACCTAGACAACCAGGTGAGGGGAGTTCCTTAG